>NC_138502.1:44495744-44681744 GCF_964252035.2 Podarcis erhardii
GTTTCGACTGCCAAACCTTTCAGGGGAGCATTTGCAAGCTTTTGGCACCACTTTTGAGTGAATTGCCAAAAGTCAGATTTTTGCTGAAATTGTGACCCCGGGGCTTAGGGATTTTTTCAAAAAAAAAATTCCGCCGGGTAAGTTGCTGAGGGCTGATTTCTTGTCCTGTGATAAAAAGCCTCCTGTTTTGACTGCCACACCTTTCAGGGGAGCATTTGCAAGCTTTTGGCACCATTTTTGAGTGAATTGACAAAAGTCAGATTTTTGCTGAAATTGTGACCCCGGGGCTTAGGGATTTTTTCAAAAAAAAAATTACACCGCATAAGTTGCTGAGGGCTGATTTCTTATCCTGTGATAAAAAGCCTTCTGTTTCGACTGCCAAACCTTTCAGGGGAGCATTTGCAAGCTTTTGGCACCATTTTTGAGTGAATTGCCAAAAGGCAGATATTTGCTGAAATTGTGACCCCGATTCGGCCGGTTTATTTGTCGAGGGCTGATTTTTTGTCCTGTGATAAAAAGCCTTCTGTTTTGACTGCCAAACCTTTCAGGGGAGCATTTGCAAGCATTTGGCACCATTTTTGAGTGAATTTCCAAAAGTTAGATATTTGCTGAAATTGTGACCCCGATTCGGTCGGTTTATTTGTCGAGGGCTGATTTCTTGTCCTGTGATAAAAAGTTGCTGAGGGCTGATTTCTTATCCTGTGATAAAAAGCTTTCTGTTTTGACTGCCAAACCTTTCAGGGGAGCATTTGCAAGCTTTTGGCACCATTTTTGAGTGAATTGCCAAAAGTCAGATTTTTGCTGAAATTGTGACCCCGGGGCTTAGGGATTTTTTCAAAAAAAAAATTCCACCGCATAAGTTGCTGAGGGCTGATTTCTTATCCTGTGATAAAAAGCCTTCTGTTTCGACTGCCAAACCTTTCAGGGGAGCATTTGCAAGCTTTTGGCACCATTTTTGAGTGAATTGCCAAAAGGCAGATATTTGCTGAAATTGTGACCCCGATTCGGCCGGTTTATTTGTCGAGGGCTGATTTTTTGTCCTGTGATAAAAAGCCTTCTGTTTTGACTGCCAAACCTTTCAGGGGAGCATTTGCAAGCTTTTGGCACCACTTTTGAGTGAATTGCCAAAAGTCAGATTTTTGCTGAAATTGTGACCCCGGGGCTTAGGGATTTTTTCAAAAAAAAAATTCCGCCGGGTAAGTTGCTGAGGGCTGATTTCTTGTCCTGTGATAAAAAGCCTTCTGTTTTGACTGCCGCACCTTTCAGGGGAGCATTTGCAAGCTTTTGGCACCATTTTTGAGTGAATTGACAAAAGTCAGATTTTTGCTGAAATTGTGACCCCGGGGCTTAGGGATTTTTTCAAAAAAAAAAATCCGCCGGGTAAGTTGCTGAGGGCTGATTTCTTGTCCTGTGATAAAAAGCCTTCTGTTTTGACTGCCAAACCTTTCAGGGGAGCATTTGCAAGCTTTTGGCATCATTTTTTAGTGAATTGCCAAAAGTCAGATTTTTACTGAAATTGTGACCCCGGGGCTTAGGGATTTTTTCCAAAAAAAAATTCCGCCGGGTAAGTTGCTGAGGGCTGATTTCTTGTCCTGTGAAAAAAGCCTTCTGTTTTGACTGCCAAACCTTTCAGGGGAGCATTTGCAAGCTTTTGGCACTATTTTTGAGTGAATTGCCAAAAGTCAGATTTTTGCTGAAATTCTGACCCCGGGGCTTAGGGATTTATAAAAAAAAAAAAAATAATAATAATTCCGCCGGGTAAGTTGCTGAGGGCTGATTTCTTGTCCTGTGATAAAAAGCCTTCTGTTTTGACTGCCAAACCTTTCAGGGGAGCATTTGGAAGCATTTGGCACCATTTTTGAGTGAATTTCCAAAAGTCAGATATTTGCTGAAATTGTGACCCCGATTCGGCCGCTGTAATTGTGGAGGGCTGATTTCTTGTCCTGTGAGAAAAAGCCTTTTGTTTCGACTGCCAAACCTTTCAGGGGAGCATTTGCAAGCTTTTGGCACCACTTTTGAGTGAATTTCCAAAAGTCAGATGTGACCCCGGGGCTTAGGGATTTTTTCAAAAAAAAAATTCCGCCGGGTAAGTTGCTGAGGGCTGATTTCTTGTCCTGTGATAAAAAGCCTTCTGTTTTGACTGTCACACCTTTCAGGGGAGCATTTGCAAGCTTTTGGCACCATTTTTGAGTGAATTGACAAAAGTCAGATTTTTGCTGAAATTGTGACCCCGGGGCTTAGGGATTTTTTCAAAAAAAAAAATCCGCCGGGTAAGTTGCTGAGGGCTGATTTCTTGTCCTGTGATAAAAAGCCTTCTGTTTCGACTGCCAAACCTTTCAGGGGAGCATTTGCAAGCTTTTGGCACCATTTTTGAGTGAATTGCCAAAAGTCAGATTTTTGCTGAAATTGTGACCCTGGGGCTTAGGGATTTTTAAAAAAAAAACAATTTCTGCCGGGTAAGTTGCTGAGGGGTGATTTCTTGTCCTGTGAAAAAAGCCTTCTGTTTTGACTGCCAAACCTTTCAGGGGAGCATTTGCAAGCTTTTGGCACCATTTTTGAGTGAATTGCCAAAAGTCAGATTTTTGCTGAAATTGTGACCCCGGGGCTTAGGGATTTTTTAAAAAAAAACAATTTCTGCCGGGTAAGTTGCTGAGGGCTGATTTCTTCTCCTGTGAAAAACGCCTTCTGTTTCGACTGCCAAACCTTTCAGGGGAGCATTTGCAAGCTTTTGGCACCATTTTTGAGTGAATTGCCAAAAGTCTGATTTTTGCTGAAATTGTGACCCCGGGGCTTAGGGATTTTTAAAAAAAAAAAATTCCGCCGAGTAGGTTGCTGAGGGCTGATTTCTTGTCCTGTGATAAAAAGCCTTCTGTTTCGACTGCCAAACCTTTCAGGGGAGCATTTGCAAGCTTTTGGCACCATTTTTGAGTGAATTGCCAAAAGTCAGATTTTTGCTGAAATTGTGACCCCGGGGCTTAGGGATTTTTTCCAAAAAAAAATTCCGCCGGGTAAGTTGCTGAGGGCTGATTTCTTGGCCTGTGATAAAAAGCCTTCTGTTTTGACTGCCAAACCTTTCAGGGGAGCATTTGCAAGCATTTGGCACCATTTTTGAGTGAATTTCCAAAAGTCAGATATTTGCTGAAATTGTGACCCCGGGGTTTAGGGATTTTTTCAAAAAAATCTTTTTCCACCGGTTAAGTTGTTGAGAGCTGATTTCTTGTCCTGTGAGAAAAAGCCTTCTGTTTCGACTGCCAAACCTTTCAGGGGAGCATTTGCAAGCTTTTGGCACCATTTTTGAGTGAATTGCCAAAAGTCAGATATTTGCTGAAATTGTGACGCTGGGGCTTAGGGATTTTTTCAAAAAAAAAAATTCCGACGGGTAAGTTGCTGAGGGCTGATTTCTTGTCCTGTGATAAAAAGCCTTCTGTTTCGACTGCCACACCTTTCAGGGGAGCATTTGCATGCTTTTGGCACCATTTTTGAGTGAATTGCCTAAAGTCAGATTTTTGCTGAAATTGTGACCCCGGGGCTTAGGGATTTTTTCCAAAAAAAAATTACGCCGGGTAAGTTGCTGAGGGCTGGTTTCTTGTCCTGTGATAAAAAGCCTTCTGTTTTGACTGCCAAACCTTTCAGGGGAGCATTTGCAAGCTTTTGGCACCATTTTTGAGTGAATTGCCAAAAGTCAGATATTTGCTGAAATTGTGACCCCGGGGCTTAGGGATTTTTTTAAAAAAAAAATTCCGCCGGGTAAGTTGCTGAGGGCTGATTTCTTGTCCTGTGAGAAAAAGCCTTCTGTTTTGACTGCCAAACCTTTCAGGGGAGCATTTGCAAGCTTTTGGCATCATTTTTGAGTGAATTGCCAAAAGTCAGAATTTTGCTGAAATTGTGACCCCGGGGCTTAGGGGTTTTTTAAAAAAAAAAAAAAATTCCGCCGGGTAAGTTGCTGAGGGCTGATTTCTTGTCCTGTGATAAAAAGCCTTCTGTTTTGACTGCCAAACCTTTCAGGGGAGCATTTGCAAGCTTTTGGCACCATTTTTGAGTGAATTGCCAAAAGTCAGATTTTTGCTGAAATTGTGACCCCGGGGCTTAGGGATTTAAAAAAAAAAAACAATTTCTGCCGGGTAAGTTGCTGAGGGCTGATTTCTTGTCCTGTGAAAAAAGCCTTGTGTTTTGACTGCCAAACCTTTCAGGGGAGCATTTGCAAGCTTTTGCCACCATTTTTGAGTGAATTGCCACAAGTCAGATTTTTGCTGAAATTGTGACCCCGGGGCTTAGGGATTTTTTCCAAAAAAAAATTCCGCCGGGTAAGTTGCTGAGGGCTGGTTTCTTGTCCTGTGATAAAAATCCTTCTGTTTTGACTGCCAAACCTTTCAGGGGAGCATTTGCAAGCTTTTGGCACCATTTTTGAGTGAATTGCCAAAAGTCAGATTTTTGCTGAAATTGTGACCCCGGGGCTTAGGGATTTTTTTTTAAAAAAAAATTCCTTGGGTAAGTTGCTGAGGGCTTATTTCTTATCCTGTGATAAAAAGCCTTCTGTTTCGACTGCCAAACCTTTCAGGGGAGCATTTGCAAGCATTTTGCACCATTTTTGAGTGAATTTTTTTGCTGAAATTGTGACCCCGATTTGGCCGGTGTGATTGTGGAGGGCTGATTTCTTGTCCTGTGAGAAAAAGCCTTCTGTTTTGACTGCCAAACCTTTCAGGGGAGCATTTGCAAGCTTTTGGCATCATTTTTGAGTGAATTGCCAAAAGTCAGATTTTTGCTGAAATTGTGACCCCGGGGCTTAGGGATTAAAAAAAAAAAAAAAAATTAGCCGGGTAAGTTGCTGAGGGCTGATTTCTTGTCCTGTGATAAAAAGCCTTCTGTTTTGACTGCCAAACCTTTCAGGGGAGCATTTGCAAGCTTTTGGCACCATTTTTGAGTGAATTGCCAAAAGTCAGATTTTTGCTGAAATTGTGAACCCGGGGCTTAGGGAGTTTTTCAAAAAAAAAATTCCGCCGGGTAGGTTGCTGAGGGGTTATTTCTTGTCCTGTGATAAAAAGCCTTCTGTTTCGACTGCCAAAACTTTCAGGGGAGTATTTGCAAGTGTTTGGCACCATTTTTGAGTGAATTGCCAAAAGTCAGATTTTTGCTGAAATTGTGACCCCGGGGCTTAGGGATTTTTTCAAAAAAAAAAAAAAAAAATCCGCCGGGTATGTTGCTGAGAGCTGATTTCTTGTCCTGTGATAAAAAGCCTTCTGTTTCGACAGCCAAACCTTTCAGGGGAGCATTTGCAAGCTTTTGGCACCACTTTTGAGTGAATTGCCAAAAGTCAGATTTTTGCTGAAATTGTGACCCCGGGGCTTAGGGATTTTTTCAAAAAAAAAAAAAAAAAATTCCGCCGGGTAAGTTGCTGAGGGCTGATTTCTTGTCCTGTGATAAAAAGCCTTCTGTTTTGACTGCCAAACCTTTCAGGGGAGCATTTGCAAGCTTTTGGCATCATTTTTGAGTGAATTGCCAAAAGTCAGATTTTTGCTGAAATTGTGACCCCGGGGCTTAGGGATTAAAAAAAAAAAATAAAATAAAATCCGCCGGGTAAGTTGCTGAGGGCTGATTTCTTGTCCTGTGATAAAAAGCCTTCTGTTTTGACTGCCAAACCTTTCAGGGGAGCATTTGCAAGCTTTTGGCACTATTTTTGAGTGAATTGCCAAAAGTCAGATTTTTGCTGAAATTCTGACCCCGGGGCTTAGGGATTTATAAAAAAAAAAAAAAAAAAAAAAAAATTCCGCCGGGTAAGTTGCTGAGGGCTGATTTCTTGTCCTGTGATAAAAAGCCTTCTGTTTTGACTGCCAAACCTTTCAGGGGAGCATTTGCAAGCATTTGGCACCATTTTTGAGTGAATTTCCAAAAGTCAGATATTTGCTGAAATTGTGACCCCGATTCGGCCTGTTTATTTATCGAGGGCTGATTTCTTGTCCTGTGATAAAAAGCCTTCTGTTTCGACTGCCAAACCTTTCAGGGGAGCATTTGCAAGCTTTTGGCACCATTTTTGAGTGAATTGCCAAAAGTCAGATTTTTGCTGAAATTGTGACCCCGGGGCATAGGGATTTTTTTTAAAAAAAAAATTCCACCGAGTAAGTTGCTGAGGGCTGATTTCTTGTCCTGTGATAAAAAGCCTTCTGTTTTGACTGCCAAACCTTTCAGGGGAGCATTTGCAAGCATTTGGCACCATTTTTGAGTGAATTTCCAAAAGTCAGATATTTGCTGAAATTGTGACCCCGATTCGGCCGGTTTATTTGTCGAGGGCTGATTTCTTGTCCTGTGATAAAAAGCCTTCTGTTTCGACTGCCAAACCTTTCAGGGGAGCATTTGCAAGCTTTTGGCACCATTTTTGAGTGAATTGCCAAAAGTCAGATATTTGCTGAAATTGTGACCCCGGGGCTTAGGGATTTTTTCAAAAAAAAAAATTCCGCCGGGTAAGTTGCTGAGGGCTGGTTTCTTGTCCTGTGATAAAAAGCCTTCTGTTTCGACTGCCACACCTTTCAGGGGAGCATTTGCATGCTTTTGGCACCATTTTTGAGTGAATTGCCTAAAGTCAGATTTTTGCTGAAATTGTGACCCCGGGGCTTAGGGATTTTTTCCAAAAAAAAATTACGCCGGGTAAGTTGCTGAGGGCTGGTTTCTTGTCCTGTGATAAAAAGCCTTCTGTTTTGACTGCCAAACCTTTCAGGGGAGCATTTGCAAGTGTTTGGCACCATTTTTGAGTGAATTGCCAAAAGTCAGATTTTTGCTGAAATTGTGACCCCGGGGCTTAGGGATTTTTTCAAAAAAAAAAAAAAATAATCCGCCGGGTATGTTGCTGAGAGCTGATTTCTTGTCCTGTGATAAAAAGCCTTCTGTTTTGACTGCCAAACCTTTCAGGGGAGCATTTGCAAGCTTTTGGCACCATTTTTGAGTGAATTGCCAAAAGTCAGATTTTTGCTGAAATTGTGAACCCGGGGCTTAGGGAGTTTTTCAAAAAAAAAATTCCGCCGGGTAGGTTGCTGAGGGGTTATTTCTTGTCCTGTGATAAAAAGCCTTCTGTTTCGACTGCCAAAACTTTCAGGGGAGTATTTGCAAGAGTTTGGCACCATTTTTGAGTGAATTGCCAAAAGTCAGATTTTTGCTGAAATTGTGACCCCGGGGCTTAGGGATTTTTTCAAAAAAAAAAAAAAAAATCCGCCGGGTATGTTGCTGAGAGCTGATTTCTTGTCCTGTGATAAAAAGCCTTCTGTTTTGACTGCCAAACCTTTCAGGGGAGCATTTGCAAGCATTTGGCACCATTTTTGAGTGAATTTCCAAAAGTCAGATATTTGCTGAAATTGTGACCCCGATTCGGCCTGTTTATTTGTCGAGGGCTGATTTCTTGTCCTGTGATAAAAAGCCTTCTGTTTCGACTGCCAAACCTTTCAGGGGAGCATTTGCAAGCTTTTGGCACCATTTTTGAGTGAATTGCCAAAAGTCAGATTTTTGCTGAAATTGTGACCCCGGGGCATAGGGATTTTTTTTTAAAAAAAAATTCCACCGAGTAAGTTGCTGAGGGCTGATTTCTTGTCCTGTGATAAAAAGCCTTCTGTTTCGACTGCCAAACCTTTCAGGGGAGTATTTGCAAGAGTTTGGCACCATTTTTCAGTGAATTGCCAAAAGTCAGATTTTTGCTGAAATTTTGACCCCGGGGCTTAGGGGTTTTTTCAAAAAAAAAAAAAAAAATATATCCGCCGGGTAGGTTGCTGAGGGCTGATTTCTTGTCCTGTGATAAAAAGCCTTCTGTTTTGACTGCCAAACCTTTCAGGGGAGCATTTGCAAGCATTTGGCACCATTTTTGAGTGAATTTCCAAAAGTCAGATATTTGCTGAAATTGTGACCCCGATTCGGCCGGTGTATTTGTGAAGGGCTGATTTCTTGTCCTGTGAGAAAAAGCCTTCTGTTTCGACTGCCAAACCTTTCAGGGGAGCATTTGCAAGCTTTTGGCACCATTTTTGAGTGAATTTCCAAAAGTCAGATATTTGCTGAAATTGTGACCCCGATTCAGCCGGTTTATTTGTCGAGGGCTGATTTCTTGTCCTGTGATAAAAAGCCTTCTCTTTCGACTGCCAAACCTTTCAGGGGAGTATTTGCAAGAGTTTGGCACCATTTTTGAGTGAATTTCCAAAAGTCAGATTTTTGCTGAAATTGTGACCCCGGGGCTTAGGGATTTTTTTAAAAAAAAAATTCCGCCGGGTAAGTTGCTGAGGGCTGATTTCTTGTCCTATAATAAAAAGCCTTCTGTTTTGACTGCCAAACCTTTCAGGGGAGCATTTGCAAGCTTTTGGCACCATTTTTGAGTGAATTGCCAAAAGTCAGATTTTTGCTGAAATTGTGAACCCGGGGCTTAGGGATTTTTTCAAAAAAAAAATTCCGCCGGGTAAGTTGCTGAGGGCTGATTTCTTGTCCTGTGATAAAAAGCCTTCTGTTTTGACTGCCAAACCTTTCAGGGGAGCATTTGCAAGAGTTTGGCACCATTTTTCAGTGAATTGCCAAAAGTCAGATTTTTGCTGAAATTTTGACCCCGGGGCATAGGGATTTTTTTTTAAAAAAAAATTCCACCGAGTAAGTTGCTGAGGGCTGATTTCTTGTCCTGTGATAAAAAGCCTTCTGTTTTGACTGCCAAACCTTTCAGGGGAGCATTTGCAAGCATTTGGCACCATTTTTGAGTGAATTTCCAAAGGTCAGATATTTGCTGAAATTGTGACCCCGATTCGGCCGGTTTATTTGTCGAGGGCTGATTTCTTGTCCTGTGATAAAAAGCCTTCTGTTTCGACTGCCAAACCTTTCAGGGGAGTATTTGCAATAGTTTGGCACCATTTTTGTGTGAATTGCCAAAAGTCAGATTTTTGCTGAAATTGTGACCCCAGGGCTTAGGGGTTTTTTCAAAAAAAAAAAATATCCGCCGGGTAGGTTGCTGAGGGATGATTTCTTGTCCTGTGATAAAAAGCCTTCTGTTTTGACTGCCAAACCTTTCAGGGGAGCATTTGCAAGCATTTGGAACCATTTTTGAGTGAATTTCCAAAAGTCAGATATTTGCTGAAATTGTGACCCCGATTCGGCCGGTGTATTTGTGAAGGGCTGATTTCTTGTCCTGTGAGAAAAAGCCTTCTGTTTCGACTGCCAAACCTTTCAGGGGAGCATTTGCAAGCTTTTGGCACCATTTTTGAGTGAATTTCCAAAAGTCAGATATTTGCTGAAATTGTGACCCCGATTCGGCCGGTTTATTTGTCGAGGGCTGATTTCTTGTCCTGTGATAAAAAGCCTTCTGTTTCGACTGCCAAACCTTTCAGGGGAGTATTTGCAAGAGTTTGGCACCATTTTTGAGTGAATTTCCAAAAGTCAGATTTTTGCTGAAATTGTGACCCCAGGGCTTAGGGGTTTTTTCAAAAAAAAAAAATATCCGCCGGGTAGGTTGCTGAGGGATGATTTCTTGTCCTGTGATAAAAAGCCTTCTGTTTTGACTGCCAAACCTTTCAGGGGAGCATTTGCAAGCATTTGGCACCATTTTTGAGTGAATTTCCAAAAGTCAGATATTTGCTGAAATTGTGACCCCGATTCGGCCGGTGTATTTGTGAAGGGCTGATTTCTTGTCCTGTGAGAAAAAGCCTTCTGTTTCGACTGCCAAACCTTTCAGGGGAGCATTTGCAAGCTTTTGGCACCATTTTTGAGTGAATTTCCAAAAGTCAGATATTTGCTGAAATTGTGACCCCGATTCGGCCGGTTTATTTGTCGAGGGCTGATTTCTTGTCCTGTGATAAAAAGCCTTCTGTTTCGACTGCCAAACCTTTCAGGGGAGTATTTGCAAGAGTTTGGCACCATTTTTGAGTGAATTTCCAAAAGTCAGATTTTTGCTAAAATTGTGACCCCAGGGCTTAGTGATTTTTTTAAAAAAAAAATTCCGCCGGGTAAGTTGCTGAGGGCTGATTTCTTGTCCTGTAATAAAAAGAATTCTGTTTTGACTGCCAAACCTTTCAGGGGAGCATTTGCAAGCTTTTGGCACCATTTTTGAGTGAATGGCCAAAAGTCAGATTTTTGCTGAAATTGTGACCCCGGGGCTTAGGGATTTTTTTTAAAAAAAAAATTCCGCCGGGTAAGTTGCTGAGGGCTGATTTCTTGTCCTGTGATAAAAAGCCTTCTGTTTTGACTGCCAAACCCTTCAGGGGAGCATTTGCAAGCATTTGGCACCATTTTTGAGTGAATTTCCAAAAGTCAGATATTTGCTGAAATTTTGTCCCCGATTCAGTCGGTGTAATTGTGGAGGGCTGATTTCTTGTCCTGTGAGAAAAAGCCTTCTGTATCGACTGCCAAACCATTCAGGGGAGTATTTGCAAGAGTTTGGCACCATTTTTGAGTGAATTGCCAAAAGTCAGATATTTGCTGAAATTGTGACCCCGGGGCATAGGGATTTTTTTTAAAAAAAAAATTCCGCCGAGTAAGTTGCTGAGGGCTGATTTCTTGTCCTGTGATTAAAATCCTTCTGTTTCGACTGCCAAACCTTTCAGGGGAGTATTTGCAAGAGTTTGGCACCATTTTTGAGTTTGGCACCATTTTTGAGTGAATTTCCAAAAGTCAGATTTTTGCAAGCTTTTGGCATCATTTTTTAGTGAATTGCCAAAAGTCAGATTTTTGCTGAAATTGTGACCCCGGGGCTTAGGGATTTTTTCAAAAAAAAAATTCCGCCGGGTAATTTACTGAGGGCTGATTTCTTGTCCTGTGATAAAAAGCCTTCTGTTTCGACTGCCACACCTTTCAGGGGAGCATTTGCAAGCATTTGGCACCATTTTTGAGTGAATTGCCAAAAGTCAGATATTTGCTGAAATTGTGACTCCGGGGCTTAGGGATTTTTTCAAAAAAAAAATTTCCGACGGGTAAGTTGCTGAGGGCTGATTTCTTGTCCTGTGATAAAAAGCCTTCTGTTTCGACTGCCACACCTTTCAGGGGAGCATTTGCAAGCATTTGGCACCATTTTTGAGTGAATTGCCAAAAGTCAGATATTTGCTGAAATTGTGACCCCGATTCGGCCGGTGTATTTGTGAAGGGCTGATTTCTTGTCCTGTGAGAAAAAGCCTTCTGTTTCGACTGCCAAACCTTTCAGGGGAGCATTTGCAAGCTTTTGACACCATTTTTGAGTGAATTTCCAAAAGTCAGATATTTGCTGAAATTGTGACCCCGATTCGGCCGGTTTATTTGTCGAGGGCTGATTTCTTGTCCTGTGATAAAAAGCCTTCTTTCTCGACAGCCAAACCTTTCAGGGGAGCATTTGCAAGCTTTTGGCACTATTTTTGAGTGAATTGCCAAAAGTCAGATTTTTGCTGAAATTTTGACCCCGGGGCTTAGGGGTTTATTCAAAAAAAAAAAAAAAATCCGCCGGGTAAGTTGCTGAGGGCTGATTTCTTGTCCTGTGATAAAAAGCCTTCTGTTTTGACTGCCAAACCTTTCAGGGGAGCATTTGCAAGCATTTGGCACCATTTTTGAGTGAATTTCCAAAAGTCAGATATTTGCTGAAATTGTGACCCCGATTCGGCCGGTGTAATTGTGGAAGGCTGATTTCTTGTCCTGTGAGAAAAAGCCTTCTGTTTCGACTGCCAAACCTTTCAGGGGAGCATTTGCAAGCTTTTGGCATCATTTTTTAGTGAATTGCCAAAAGTCAGATTTTTGCTGAAATTGTGACCCCGGGGCTTAGGGATTTTTTCAAAAAAAAAATTCCGCCGGGTAATTTACTGAGGGCTGATTTCTTGTCCTGTGATAAAAAGCCTTCTGTTTTGAAGGCCACACCTTTCAGGGGAGCATTTGCAAGCTTTTGGCACCATTTTTGAGTGAATTGCCAAAAGTCAGATATTTGCTGAAATTGTGACCCCGGGGCTTAGGGATTTTTTCAAAAAAAAAATTTCCGACGGGTAAGTTGCTGAGGGCTGATTTCTTGTCCTGTGATAAAAAGCCTTCTGTTTTGACTGCCAAACCTTTCAGGGGAGCATTTGCAAGCTTCTGGCACCATTTTTGAGTGAATTGCCAAAAGTCAGATTTTTGCTGAAATTGTGACCCCGGGGCTTAGGGATTTTTTCCAAAAAAAAATTCCGCTGGGTAAATTGCTGAGGGCTGATTTCTTGTCCTGTGATAAAAAGCCTTCTGTTTTGACTGCCAAACCTATCAGGGGAGCATTTGCAAGCATTTGGCACGATTTTTGAGTGAATTTCCAAAAGTCAGATATTTGCTGAAATTGTGACCCCGATTCGGCCGGTTTATTTGTCAAGGGCTGATTTCTTGTTCTGTGATAAAAAGCCTTCTGTTTTGACTGCCAAACCTTTCAGGGGAGCATTTGCAAGCTTTTGGCATCATTTTTTAGTGAATTGCCAAAAGTCAGATTTTTACTGAAATTGTGACCCCGGGGCTTAGGGATTTTTTCCAAAAAAAAATTCCGCCGGGTAAGTTGCTGAGGGCTGATTTCTTGTCCTGTGATAAAAAGCCATCTGTTTCGACTGCCAAACCTTTCAGGGGAGCATTTGCAAGCTTTTGGCACCATTTTTGAGTGAATTGCCAAAAGTCAGATTTTTGCTGAAATTGTGACCCCGGGGCTTAGGGATTTTAAAAAAAACAACAATTTCTGCCGGGTAAGTTGCTGAGGGCTGATTTCTTGTCCTGTGAAAAAAGCCTTCTGTTTTGACTGCCAAACCTTTCAGGGGAGCATTTGCAAGCTTTTGGCACTATTTTTGAGTGAATTGCCAAAAGTCAGATTTTTGCTGAAATTCTGACCCCGGGGCTTAGGGATTTATAAAAAAAAAAAAAAAAAAATTCCGCCGGGTAAGTTGCTGAGGGCTGATTTCTTGTCCTGTGATAAAAAGCCTTCTGTTTTGACTGCCAAACCTTTCAGGGGAGCATTTGCAAGCATTTGGCACCATTTTTGAGTGAATTTCCAAAAGTCAGATATTTGCTGAAATTGAGACCCCGATTCGGCCGGTGTATTTGTGAAGGGCTGATTTCTTGTCCTGTGAGAAAAAGCCTTCTGTTTCGACTGCCAAACCTTTCAGGGGAGCATTTGCAAGCTTTTGGCACCATTTTTGAGTGAATTTCCAAAAGTCAGATATTTGCTGAAATTGTGACCCCGATTCGGCCGGTTTATTTGTCGAGGGCTGATTTCTTGTCCTGTGATAAAAAGCCTTCTGTTTCGACTGCCAAACCTTTCAGGGGAGTATTTGCAAGAGTTTGGCACCATTTTTGAGTGAATTTCCAAAAGTCAGATTTTTGCTAAAATTGTGACCCCGGGGCTTAGGGATTTTTTTAAAAAAAAAAATTCCACCGAGTAAGTTGCTGAGGGCTGATTTCTTGTCCTGTGATAAAAAGCCTTCTGTTTTGACTGC
This sequence comes from Podarcis erhardii, assembly GCF_964252035.2. Lineage (NCBI taxonomy): Eukaryota > Metazoa > Chordata > Lepidosauria > Squamata > Lacertidae > Podarcis > Podarcis erhardii. The sequence goes on from NC_138502.1 coordinate 44,509,145, forward strand.
CAAACCTTTCAGGGGAGCATTTGCAAGCATTTGGCACCATTTTTGAGTGAATTTCCAAAAGTCAGATATTTGCTGAAATTGTGACCCCGATTCGGCCGGTTTATTTGTCGAGGGCTGATTTCTTGTCCTGTGATAAAAAGCCTTCTGTTTCGACTGCCAAACCTTTCAGGGGAGCATTTGCAAGCTTTTGGCACCATTTTTGAGTGAATTGCCAAAAGTCAGATATTTGCTGAAATTGTGACCCCGGGGCTTAGGGATTTTTTCAAAAAAAAAATTCCGCCGGGTAGGTTGCTGAGGGGTTATTTCTTGTCCTGTGATAAAAAGCCTTCTGTTTCGACTGCCAAAACTTTCAGGGGAGTATTTGCAAGAGTTTGGCACCATTTTTGAGTGAATTGCCAAAAGTCAGATTTTTGCTGAAATTGTGACCCCGGGGCTTAGGGATTTTTTCAAAAAAAAAATTTCCGACGGGTAAGTTGCTGAGGGCTGATTTCTTGTCCTGTGATAAAAAGCCTTCTGTTTTGACTGCCAAACCCTTCAGGGGAGCATTTGCAAGCATTTGGCACCATTTTTGAGTGAATTTCCAAAAGTCAGATATTTGCTGAAATTTTGTCCCCGATTCAGTCGGTGTAATTGTGGAGGGCTGATTTCTTGTCCTGTGAGAAAAAGCCTTCTGTATCGACTGCCAAACCATTCAGGGGAGTATTTGCAAGAGTTTGGCACCATTTTTGAGTGAATTGCCAAAAGTCAGATATTTGCTGAAATTGTGACCCCGGGGCATAGGGATTTTTTTTAAAAAAAAAATTCCGCCGAGTAAGTTGCTGAGGGCTGATTTCTTGTCCTGTGATTAAAATCCTTCTGTTTCGACTGCCAAACCTTTCAGGGGAGTATTTGCAAGAGTTTGGCACCATTTTTGAGTTTGGCACCATTTTTGAGTGAATTTCCAAAAGTCAGATTTTTGCAAGCTTTTGGCATCATTTTTTAGTGAATTGCCAAAAGTCAGATTTTTGCTGAAATTGTGACCCCGGGGCTTAGGGATTTTTTCAAAAAAAAAATTCCGCCGGGTAATTTACTGAGGGCTGATTTCTTGTCCTGTGATAAAAAGCCTTCTGTTTCGACTGCCACACCTTTCAGGGGAGCATTTGCAAGCATTTGGCACCATTTTTGAGTGAATTGCCAAAAGTCAGATATTTGCTGAAATTGTGACTCCGGGGCTTAGGGATTTTTTCAAAAAAAAAATTTCCGACGGGTAAGTTGCTGAGGGCTGATTTCTTGTCCTGTGATAAAAAGCCTTCTGTTTCGACTGCCACACCTTTCAGGGGAGCATTTGCAAGCATTTGGCACCATTTTTGAGTGAATTGCCAAAAGTCAGATATTTGCTGAAATTGTGACCCCGATTCGGCCGGTGTATTTGTGAAGGGCTGATTTCTTGTCCTGTGAGAAAAAGCCTTCTGTTTCGACTGCCAAACCTTTCAGGGGAGCATTTGCAAGCTTTTGACACCATTTTTGAGTGAATTTCCAAAAGTCAGATATTTGCTGAAATTGTGACCCCGATTCGGCCGGTTTATTTGTCGAGGGCTGATTTCTTGTCCTGTGATAAAAAGCCTTCTTTCTCGACAGCCAAACCTTTCAGGGGAGCATTTGCAAGCTTTTGGCACTATTTTTGAGTGAATTGCCAAAAGTCAGATTTTTGCTGAAATTTTGACCCCGGGGCTTAGGGGTTTATTCAAAAAAAAAAAAAAAATCCGCCGGGTAAGTTGCTGAGGGCTGATTTCTTGTCCTGTGATAAAAAGCCTTCTGTTTTGACTGCCAAACCTTTCAGGGGAGCATTTGCAAGCATTTGGCACCATTTTTGAGTGAATTTCCAAAAGTCAGATATTTGCTGAAATTGTGACCCCGATTCGGCCGGTGTAATTGTGGAAGGCTGATTTCTTGTCCTGTGAGAAAAAGCCTTCTGTTTCGACTGCCAAACCTTTCAGGGGAGCATTTGCAAGCTTTTGGCATCATTTTTTAGTGAATTGCCAAAAGTCAGATTTTTGCTGAAATTGTGACCCCGGGGCTTAGGGATTTTTTCAAAAAAAAAATTCCGCCGGGTAATTTACTGAGGGCTGATTTCTTGTCCTGTGATAAAAAGCCTTCTGTTTTGAAGGCCACACCTTTCAGGGGAGCATTTGCAAGCTTTTGGCACCATTTTTGAGTGAATTGCCAAAAGTCAGATATTTGCTGAAATTGTGACCCCGGGGCTTAGGGATTTTTTCAAAAAAAAAATTTCCGACGGGTAAGTTGCTGAGGGCTGATTTCTTGTCCTGTGATAAAAAGCCTTCTGTTTTGACTGCCAAACCTTTCAGGGGAGCATTTGCAAGCTTCTGGCACCATTTTTGAGTGAATTGCCAAAAGTCAGATTTTTGCTGAAATTGTGACCCCGGGGCTTAGGGATTTTTTCCAAAAAAAAATTCCGCTGGGTAAATTGCTGAGGGCTGATTTCTTGTCCTGTGATAAAAAGCCTTCTGTTTTGACTGCCAAACCTATCAGGGGAGCATTTGCAAGCATTTGGCACGATTTTTGAGTGAATTTCCAAAAGTCAGATATTTGCTGAAATTGTGACCCCGATTCGGCCGGTTTATTTGTCAAGGGCTGATTTCTTGTTCTGTGATAAAAAGCCTTCTGTTTTGACTGCCAAACCTTTCAGGGGAGCATTTGCAAGCTTTTGGCATCATTTTTTAGTGAATTGCCAAAAGTCAGATTTTTACTGAAATTGTGACCCCGGGGCTTAGGGATTTTTTCCAAAAAAAAATTCCGCCGGGTAAGTTGCTGAGGGCTGATTTCTTGTCCTGTGATAAAAAGCCATCTGTTTCGACTGCCAAACCTTTCAGGGGAGCATTTGCAAGCTTTTGGCACCATTTTTGAGTGAATTGCCAAAAGTCAGATTTTTGCTGAAATTGTGACCCCGGGGCTTAGGGATTTTAAAAAAAACAACAATTTCTGCCGGGTAAGTTGCTGAGGGCTGATTTCTTGTCCTGTGAAAAAAGCCTTCTGTTTTGACTGCCAAACCTTTCAGGGGAGCATTTGCAAGCTTTTGGCACTATTTTTGAGTGAATTGCCAAAAGTCAGATTTTTGCTGAAATTCTGACCCCGGGGCTTAGGGATTTATAAAAAAAAAAAAAAAAAAATTCCGCCGGGTAAGTTGCTGAGGGCTGATTTCTTGTCCTGTGATAAAAAGCCTTCTGTTTTGACTGCCAAACCTTTCAGGGGAGCATTTGCAAGCATTTGGCACCATTTTTGAGTGAATTTCCAAAAGTCAGATATTTGCTGAAATTGAGACCCCGATTCGGCCGGTGTATTTGTGAAGGGCTGATTTCTTGTCCTGTGAGAAAAAGCCTTCTGTTTCGACTGCCAAACCTTTCAGGGGAGCATTTGCAAGCTTTTGGCACCATTTTTGAGTGAATTTCCAAAAGTCAGATATTTGCTGAAATTGTGACCCCGATTCGGCCGGTTTATTTGTCGAGGGCTGATTTCTTGTCCTGTGATAAAAAGCCTTCTGTTTCGACTGCCAAACCTTTCAGGGGAGTATTTGCAAGAGTTTGGCACCATTTTTGAGTGAATTTCCAAAAGTCAGATTTTTGCTAAAATTGTGACCCCGGGGCTTAGGGATTTTTTTAAAAAAAAAAATTCCACCGAGTAAGTTGCTGAGGGCTGATTTCTTGTCCTGTGATAAAAAGCCTTCTGTTTTGACTGCCAAACCTTTCAGGGGAGCATTTGCAAGCATTTGGCACCATTTTTGAGTGAATTTCCAAAAGTCAGATATTTGCTGAAATTGTGACCCCGATTCGGCCGGTTTATTTGTCGAGGGCTGATTTCTTGTCCTGTGATAAAAAGCCTTCTGTTTCGACTGCCAAACCTTTCAGGGGAGCATTTGCAAGCTTTTGGCACCATTTTTGAGTGAATTGCCAAAAGTCAGATATTTGCTGAAATTGTGACCCCGGGGCTTAGGGATTTTTTCAAAAAAAAAATTCCGCCGGGTAGGTTGCTGAGGGGTTATTTCTTGTCCTGTGATAAAAAGCCTTCTGTTTCGACTGCCAAAACTTTCAGGGGAGTATTTGCAAGAGTTTGGCACCATTTTTGAGTGAATTGCCAAAAGTCAGATTTTTGCTGAAATTGTGACCCCGGGGCTTAGGGATTTTTTCAAAAAAAAAAAAAAAAAATCCGCCGGGTATGTTGCTGAGAGCTGATTTCTTGTCCTGTGATAAAAAGCCTTCTGTTTTGACTGCCAAACCTTTCAGGGGAGCATTTGCAAGCATTTGGCACCATTTTTGAGTGAATTTCCAAAAGTCAGATATTTGCTGAAATTGTGACCCCGATTCGGCCTGTTTATTTGTCGAGGGCTGATTTCTTGTCCTGTGATAAAAAGCCTTCTGTTTCGACTGCCAAACCTTTCAGGGGAGCATTTGCAAGCTTTTGGCACCATTTTTGAGTGAATTGCCAAAAGTCAGATTTTTGCTGAAATTGTGACCCCGGGGCATAGGGATTTTTTTTTAAAAAAAAATTCCACCGAGTAAGTTGCTGAGGGCTGATTTCTTGTCCTGTGATAAAAAGCCTTCTGTTTTGACTGCCAAACCTTTCAGGGGAGCATTTGCAAGCATTTGGCACCATTTTTGAGTGAATTTCCAAAAGTCAGATATTTGCTGAAATTGTGACCCCGATTCGGCCGGTTTATTTGTCGAGGGCTGATTTCTTGTCCTGTGATAAAAAGCCTTCTGTTTCGACTGCCAAACCTTTCAGGGGAGTATTTGCAAGAGTTTGGCACCATTTTTCAGTGAATTGCCAAAAGTCAGATTTTTGCTGAAATTTTGACCCCGGGGCTTAGGAGTTTTTTCAAAAAAAAAAAAAAAAAATATCCGCCGGGTAGGTTGCTGAGGGCTGATTTCTTGTCCTGTGATAAAAAGCCTTCTGTTTTGACTGCCAAACCTTTCAGGGGAGCATTTGCAAGCATTTGGCACCATTTTTGAGTGAATTTCCAAAAGTCAGATATTTGCTGAAATTGTGACCCCGATTCGGCCGGTTTATTTGTCGAGGGCTGATTTCTTGTCCTGTGATAAAAAGCCTTCTGTTTCGACTGCCAAACCTTTCAGGGGAGTATTTGCAAGAGTTTGGCACCATTTTTCAGTGAATTGCCAAAAGTCAGATTTTTGCTGAAATTTTGACCCCGGGGCTTAGGGGTTTTTTCAAAAAAAAAAAAAAAATATATCCGCCGGGTAGGTTGCTGAGGGCTGATTTCTTGTCCTGTGATAAAAAGCCTTCTGTTTTGACTGCCAAACCTTTCAGGGGAGCATTTGCAAGCTTTTGGCATCATTTTTTAGTGAATTGCCAAAAGTCAGATTTTTACTGAAATTGTGACCCCGGGGCTTAGGGATTTTTTCCAAAAAAAAATTCCGCCGGGTAAGTTGCTGAGGGCTGATTTCTTGTCCTGTGATAAAAAGCCATCTGTTTCGACTGCCAAACCTTTCAGGGGAGCATTTGCAAGCTTTTGGCACCATTTTTGAGTGAATTGCCAAAAGTCAGATTTTTGCTGAAATTGTGACCCCGGGGCTTAGGGATTTTAAAAAAAACAACAATTTCTGCCGGGTAAGTTGCTGAGGGCTGATTTCTTGTCCTGTGAAAAAAGCCTTCTGTTTTGACTGCCAAACCTTTCAGGGGAGCATTTGCAAGCTTTTGGCACTATTTTTGAGTGAATTGCCAAAAGTCAGATTTTTGCTGAAATTCTGACCCCGGGGCTTAGGGATTTATAAAAAAAAAAAAAAAAAAAATTCCGCCGGGTAAGTTGCTGAGGGCTGATTTCTTGTCCTGTGATAAAAAGCCTTCTGTTTTGACTGCCAAACCTTTCAGGGGAGCATTTGCAAGCATTTGGCACCATTTTTGAGTGAATTTCCAAAAGTCAGATATTTGCTGAAATTGAGACCCCGATTCGGCCGGTGTATTTGTGAAGGGCTGATTTCTTGTCCTGTGAGAAAAAGCCTTCTGTTTCGACTGCCAAACCTTTCAGGGGAGCATTTGCAAGCTTTTGGCACCATTTTTGAGTGAATTTCCAAAAGTCAGATATTTGCTGAAATTGAGACCCCGATTCGGCCGGTGTATTTGTGAAGGGCTGATTTCTTGTCCTGTGAGAAAAAGCCTTCTGTTTCGACTGCCAAACCTTTCAGGGGAGTATTTGCAAGCTTTTGGCACCATTTTTGAGTGAATTTCCAAAAGTCAGATTTTTGCTAAAATTGTGACCCCGGGGCTTAGGGATTTTTTTAAAAAAAAAAATTCCACCGAGTAAGTTGCTGAGGGCTGATTTCTTGTCCTGTGATAAAAAGCCTTCTGTTTTGACTGCCAAACCTTTCAGGGGAGCATTTGCAAGCATTTGGCACCATTTTTGAGTGAATTTCCAAAAGTCAGATATTTGCTGAAATTGTGACCCCGATTCGGCCGGTTTATTTGTCGAGGGCTGATTTCTTGTCCTGTGATAAAAAGCCTTCTGTTTCGACTGCCAAACCTTTCAGGGGAGCATTTGCAAGCTTTTGGCACCATTTTTGAGTGAATTGCCAAAAGTCAGATATTTGCTGAAATTGTGACCCCGGGGCTTAGGGATTTTTTCAAAAAAAAAAATTCCGACGGGTAAGTTGCTGAGGGCTGATTTCTTGTCCTGTGATAAAAAGCCTTCTGTTTCGACTGCCACACCTTTCAGGGGAGCATTTGCATGCTTTTGGCACCATTTTTGAGTGAATTGCCTAAAGTCAGATTTTTGCTGAAATTGTGACCCCGGGGCTTAGGGATTTTTTCCAAAAAAAAATTACGCCGGGTAAGTTGCTGAGGGCTGGTTTCTTGTCCTGTGATAAAAAGCCTTCTGTTTTGACTGCCAAACCTTTCAGGGGAGCATTTGCAAGCTTTTGGCACCATTTTTGAGTGAATTGCCAAAAGTCAGATATTTGCTGAAATTGTGACCCCGGGGCTTAGGGATTTTTTTAAAAAAAAAATTCCGCCGGGTAAGTTGCTGAGGGCTGATTTCTTGTCCTGTGATAAAAAGCCTTCTGTTTCGACTGCCAAAATTTTCAGGGGAGTATTTGCAAGTGTTTGGCACCATTTTTGAGTGAATTGCCAAAAGTCAGATTTTTGCTGAAATTGTGACCCCGGGGCTTAGGGATTTTTTCAAAAAAAAAAAAAAAAAATCCGCCGGGTATGTTGCTGAGAGCTGATTTCTTGTCCTGTGATAAAAAGCCTTCTGTTTTGACTGCCAAACCTTTCAGGGGAGCATTTGCAAGCTTTTGGCACCATTTTTGAGTGAATTGCCAAAAGTCAGATTTTTGCTGAAATTGTGAACCCGGGGCTTAGGGAGTTTTTCAAAAAAAAAATTCCGCCGGGTAGGTTGCTGAGGGGTTATTTCTTGTCCTGTGATAAAAAGCCTTCTGTTTCGACTGCCAAAACTTTCAGGGGAGTATTTGCAAGAGTTTGGCACCATTTTTGAGTGAATTGCCAAAAGTCAGATTTTTGCTGAAATTGTGACCCCGGGGCTTAGGGATTTTTAAAAAAAAAAAAAAAAAAAATCCGCCGGGTATGTTGCTGAGAGCTGATTTCTTGTCCTGTGATAAAAAGCCTTCTGTTTTGACTGCCAAACCTTTCAGGGGAGCATTTGCAAGCATTTGGCACCATTTTTGAGTGAATTTCCAAAAGTCAGATATTTGCTGAAATTGTGACCCCGATTCGGCCTGTTTATTTGTCGAGGGCTGATTTCTTGTCCTGTGATAAAAAGCCTTCTGTTTCGACTGCCAAACCTTTCAGGGGAGCATTTGCAAGCTTTTGGCACCATTTTTGAGTGAATTGCCAAAAGTCAGATTTTTGCTGAAATTGTGACCCCGGGGCATAGGGATTTTTTTTTTAAAAAAAATTCCACCGAGTAAGTTGCTGAGGGCTGATTTCTTGTCCTGTGATAAAAAGCCTTCTGTTTTGACTGCCAAACCTTTCAGGGGAGCATTTGCAAGCATTTGGCACCATTTTTGAGTGAATTTCCAAAAGTCAGATATTTGCTGAAATTGTGACCCCGATTCGGCCGGTTTATTTGTCGAGGGCTGATTTCTTGTCCTGTGATAAAAAGCCTTCTGTTTCGACTGCCAAACCTTTCAGGGGAGTATTTGCAAGAGTTTGGCACCATTTTTCAGTGAATTGCCAAAAGTCAGATTTTTGCTGAAATTTTGACCCCGGGGCTTAGGGGTTTTTTCAAAAAAAAAAAAAAAATATATCCGCCGGGTAGGTTGCTGAGGGCTGATTTCTTGTCCTGTGATAAAAAGCCTTCTGTTTTGACTGCCAAACCTTTCAGGGGAGCATTTGCAAGCATTTGGCACCATTTTTGAGTGAATTTCCAAAAGTCAGATATTTGCTGAAATTGTGACCCCGATTCGGCCGGTTTATTTGTCGAGGGCTGATTTCTTGTCCTGTGATAAAAAGCCTTCTGTTTCGACTGCCAAACCTTTCAGGGGAGTATTTGCAAGAGTTTGGCACCATTTTTCAGTGAATTGCCAAAAGTCAGATTTTTGCTGAAATTTTGACCCCGGGGCTTAGGGGTTTTTTCAAAAAAAAAAAAAAAATATATCCGCCGGGTAGGTTGCTGAGGGCTGATTTCTTGTCCTGTGATAAAAAGCCTTCTGTTTTGACTGCCAAACCTTTCAGGGGAGCATTTGCAAGCATTTGGCACCATTTTTGAGTGAATTTCCAAAAGTCAGATATTTGCTGAAATTGTGACCCCGATTCGGCCGGTGTATTTGTGAAGGGCTGATTTCTTGTCCTGTGAGAAAAAGCCTTCTGTTTCGACTGCCAAACCTTTCAGGGGAGCATTTGCAAGCTTTTGGCACCATTTTTGAGTGAATTTCCAAAAGTCAGATATTTGCTGAAATTGTGACCCCGATTCAGCCGGTTTATTTGTCGAGGGCTGATTTCTTGTCCTGTGATAAAAAGCCTTCTCTTTCGACTGCCAAACCTTTCAGGGGAGTATTTGCAAGAGTTTGGCACCATTTTTGAGTGAATTTCCAAAAGTCAGATTTTTGCTGAAATTGTGACCCCGGGGCTTAGGGATTTTTTTAAAAAAAAAATTCCGCCGGGTAAGTTGCTGAGGGCTGATTTCTTGTCCTGTAATAAAAAGCCTTCTGTTTTGACTGCCAAACCTTTCAGGGGAGCATTTGCAAGCTTTTGGCACCATTTTTGAGTGAATTGCCAAAAGTCAGATTTTTGCTGAAATTGTGAACCCGGGGCTTAGGGATTTTTTCAAAAAAAAAAATCCGCCGGGTAAGTTGCTGAGGGCTGATTTCTTGTCCTGTGATAAAAAGCCTTCTGTTTCGACTGCCAAACCTTTCAGGGGAGTATTTGCAAGAGTTTGGCACCATTTTTCAGTGAATTGCCAAAAGTCAGATTTTTGCTGAAATTTTGACCCCGGGGCTTAGGGGTTTTTTCAAAAAAAAAAAAAAAATCCGCCGGGTAGGTTGCTGAGGTCTGATTTCTTGTCCTGTGATAAAAAGCCTTCTGTTTTGACTGCCAAACCTTTCAGGGGAGCATTTGCAAGCATTTGGCACCATTTTTGAGTGAATTTCCAAAAGTCAGATATTTGCTGAAATTGTGACCCCGATTCGGCCGGTTTATTTGTCGAGGGCTGATTTCTTGTCCTGTGAGAAAAAGCCTTCTGTTTCGACTGCCAAACCTTTCAGGGGAGCATTTGCAAGCTTTTGGCACCATTTTTGAGTGAATGGCCAAAAGTCAGATTTTTGCTGAAATTGTGACCCCGGGGCTTAGGGATTTTTTTTAAAAAAAAAATTCCGCCGGGTAAGTTGCTGAGGGCTGATTTCTTGTCCTGTGATAAAAAGCCTTCTGTTTTGACTGCCAAACCTTTCAGGGGAGCATTTGCAAGCATTTGGCACCATTTTTATGTGAATTTCCAAAAGTCAGATATTTGCTGAAATTTTGTCCCCGATTCAGTCGGTGTAATTGTGGAGGGCTGATTTCTTGTCCTGTGAGAAAAAGCCTTCTGTATCGACTGCCAAACCATTCAGGGGAGTATTTGCAAGAGTTTGGCACCATTTTTGAGTGAATTGCCAAAAGTCAGATTTTTGCTGAAATTGTGACCCCGGGGCTTAGGGATTTTTTCAAAAAAAAAATTCCGCCGGGTAAGTTGCTGAGGGCTGATTTCTTGTCCTGTGATAAAAAGCCTTCTGTTTTGACTGCCAAACCTTTCAGGGGAGCATTTGCAAGCTTTTGGCACCATTTTTGAGTGAATTGCCAAAAGTCAGATATTTGCTGAAATTGTGACCCCGGGGCATAGGGATTTTTTTAAAAAAAAAAATTCCACCGAGTAAGTTGCTGAGGGCTGATTTCTTGTCCTGTGATAAAAAGCCTTCTGTTTTGACTGCCAAACCTTTCAGGGGAGCATTTGCAAGCATTTGGCACCATTTTTGAGTGAATTTCCAAAGGTCAGATATTTGCTGAAATTGTGACCCCGATTCGGCCGGTTTATTTGTCGAGGGCTGATTTCTTGTCCTGTGATAAAAAGCCTTCTGTTTCGACTGCCAAACCTTTCAGGGGAGTATTTGCAATAGTTTGGCACCATTTTTGTGTGAATTGCCAAAAGTCAGATTTTTGCTGAAATTGTGACCCCAGGGCTTAGGGGTTTTTTCAAAAAAAAAAAATATCCGCCGGGTAGGTTGCTGAGGGATTATTTCTTGTCCTGTGATAAAAAGCCTTCTGTTTTGACTGCCAAACCTTTCAGGGGAGCATTTGCAAGCATTTGGCACCATTTTTGAGTGAATTTCCAAAAGTCAGATATTTGCTGAAATTGTGACCCCGATTCGGCCGGTGTATTTGTGAAGGGCTGATTTCTTGTCCTGTGAGAAAAAGCCTTCTGTTTCGACTGCCAAACCTTTCAGGGGAGCATTTGCAAGCTTTTGGCACCATTTTTGAGTGAATTTCCAAAAGTCAGATATTTGCTGAAATTGTGACCCCGATTCGGCCGGTTTATTTGTCGAGGGCTGATTTCTTGTCCTGTGATAAAAAGCCTTCTGTTTCGACTGCCAAACCTTTCAGGGGAGTATTTGCAAGAGTTTGGCACCATTTTTGAGTGAATTTCCAAAAGTCAGATTTTTGCTGAAATTGTGACCCCAGGGCTTAGGGGTTTTTTCAAAAAAAAAAAATATCCGCCGGGTAGGTTGCTGAGGGATGATTTCTTGTCCTGTGATAAAAAGCCTTCTGTTTTGACTGCCAAACCTTTCAGGGGAGCATTTGCAAGCATTTGGCACCATTTTTGAGTGAATTTCCAAAAGTCAGATATTTGCTGAAATTGTGACCCCGATTCGGCCGGTGTATTTGTGAAGGGCTGATTTCTTGTCCTGTGAGAAAAAGCCTTCTGTTTCGACTGCCAAACCTTTCAGGGGAGCATTTGCAAGCTTTTGGCACCATTTTTGAGTGAATTTCCAAAAGTCAGATATTTGCTGAAATTGTGACCCCGATTCGGCCGGTTTATTTGTCGAGGGCTGATTTCTTGTCCTGTGATAAAAAGCCTTCTGTTTCGACTGCCAAACCTTTCAGGGGAGTATTTGCAAGAGTTTGGCACCATTTTTGAGTGAATTGCCAAAAGTCAGATTTTTGCTAAAATTGTGACCCCAGGGCTTAGTGATTTTTTAAAAAAAAAAATTCCGCCGGGTAAGTTGCTGAGGGCTGATTTCTTGTCCTGTAATAAAAAGAATTCTGTTTTGACTGCCAAACCTTTCAGGGGAGCATTTGCAAGCTTTTGGCACCATTTTTGAGTGAATTGCCAAAAGTCAGATTTTTGCTGAAATTGTGAACCCGGGGCTTAGGGAGTTTTTCAAAAAAAAAATTCCGCCGGGTAGGTTGCTGAGGGGTTATTTCTTGTCCTGTGATAAAAAGCCTTCTGTTTCGACTGCCAAAACTTTCAGGGGAGTATTTGCAAGAGTTTGGCACCATTTTTGAGTGAATTGCCAAAAGTCAGATTTTTGCTGAAATTGTGACCCCGGGGCTTAGGGATTTTTTCAAAAAAAAAAAAAAAAATCCGCCGGGTATGTTGCTGAGAGCTGATTTCTTGTCCTGTGATAAAAAGCCTTCTGTTTTGACTGCCAAACCTTTCAGGGGAGCATTTGCAAGCTTTTGGCACCATTTTTGAGTGAATTGCCAAAAGTCAGATTTTTGCTGAAATTGTGAACCCGGGGCTTAGGGAGTTTTTCAAAAAAAAAATTCCGCCGGGTAGGTTGCTGAGGGGTTATTTCTTGTCCTGTGATAAAAAGCCTTCTGTTTCGACTGCCAAAACTTTCAGGGGAGTATTTGCAAGAGTTTGGCACCATTTTTGAGTGAATTGCCAAAAGTCAGATTTTTGCTGAAATTGTGACCCCGGGGCTTAGGGATTTTTAAAAAAAAAAAAAAAAAAATCCGCCGGGTATGTTGCTGAGAGCTGATTTCTTGTCCTGTGATAAAAAGCCTTCTGTTTTGACTGCCAAACCTTTCAGGGGAGCATTTGCAAGCATTTGGCACCATTTTTGAGTGAATTTCCAAAAGTCAGATATTTGCTGAAATTGTGACCCCGATTCGGCCTGTTTATTTGTCGAGGGCTGATTTCTTGTCCTGTGATAAAAAGCCTTCTGTTTCGACTGCCAAACCTTTCAGGGGAGCATTTGCAAGCTTTTGGCACCATTTTTGAGTGAATTGCCAAAAGTCAGATTTTTGCTGAAATTGTGACCCCGGGGCATAGGGATTTTTTTTTTAAAAAAAATTCCACCGAGTAAGTTGCTGAGGGCTGATTTCTTGTCCTGTGATAAAAAGCCTTCTGTTTTGACTGCCAAACCTTTCAGGGGAGCATTTGCAAGCATTTGGCACCATTTTTGAGTGAATTTCCAAAAGTCAGATATTTGCTGAAATTGTGACCCCGATTCGGCCGGTTTATTTGTCGAGGGCTGATTTCTTGTCCTGTGATAAAAAGCCTTCTGTTTCGACTGCCAAACCTTTCAGGGGAGTATTTGCAAGAGTTTGGCACCATTTTTCAGTGAATTGCCAAAAGTCAGATTTTTGCTGAAATTTTGACCCCGGGGCTTAGGGGTTTTTTCAAAAAAAAAAAAAAATATATCCGCCGGGTAGGTTGCTGAGGGCTGATTTCTTGTCCTGTGATAAAAAGCCTTCTGTTTTGACTGCCAAACCTTTCAGGGGAGCATTTGCAAGCATTTGGCACCATTTTTGAGTGAATTTCCAAAAGTCAGATATTTGCTGAAATTGTGACCCCGATTCGGCCGGTTTATTTGTCGAGGGCTGATTTCTTGTCCTGTGATAAAAAGCCTTCTGTTTCGACTGCCAAACCTTTCAGGGGAGTATTTGCAAGAGTTTGGCACCATTTTTCAGTGAATTGCCAAAAGTCAGATTTTTGCTGAAATTTTGACCCCGGGGCTTAGGGGTTTTTTCAAAAAAAAAAAAAAAATATATCCGCCGGGTAGGTTGCTGAGGGCTGATTTCTTGTCCTGTGATAAAAAGCCTTCTGTTTTGACTGCCAAACCTTTCAGGGGAGCATTTGCAAGCATTTGGCACCATTTTTGAGTGAATTTCCAAAAGTCAGATATTTGCTGAAATTGTGACCCCGATTCGGCCGGTGTATTTGTGAAGGGCTGATTTCTTGTCCTGTGAGAAAAAGCCTTCTGTTTCGACTGCCAAACCTTTCAGGGGAGCATTTGCAAGCTTTTGGCACCATTTTTGAGTGAATTTCCAAAAGTCAGATATTTGCTGAAATTGTGACCCCGATTCAGCCGGTTTATTTGTCGAGGGCTGATTTCTTGTCCTGTGATAAAAAGCCTTCTCTTTCGACTGCCAAACCTTTCAGGGGAGTATTTGCAAGAGTTTGGCACCATTTTTGAGTGAATTTCCAAAAGTCAGATTTTTGCTGAAATTGTGACCCCGGGGCTTAGGGATTTTTTTAAAAAAAAAATTCCGCCGGGTAAGTTGCTGAGGGCTGATTTCTTGTCCTGTAATAAAAAGCCTTCTGTTTTGACTGCCAAACCTTTCAGGGGAGCATTTGCAAGCTTTTGGCACCATTTTTGAGTGAATTGCCAAAAGTCAGATTTTTGCTGAAATTGTGAACCCGGGGCTTAGGGATTTTTTCAAAAAAAAAAATCCGCCGGGTAAGTTGCTGAGGGCTGATTTCTTGTCCTGTGATAAAAAGCCTTCTGTTTCGACTGCCAAACCTTTCAGGGGAGTATTTGCAAGAGTTTGGCACCATTTTTCAGTGAATTGCCAAAAGTCAGATTTTTGCTGAAATTTTGACCCCGGGGCTTAGGGGTTTTTTCAAAAAAAAAAAAAAAAATCCGCCGGGTAGGTTGCTGAGGTCTGATTTCTTGTCCTGTGATAAAAAGCCTTCTGTTTTGACTGCCAAACCTTTCAGGGGAGCATTTGCAAGCATTTGGCACCATTTTTGAGTGAATTTCCAAAAGTCAGATATTTGCTGAAATTGTGACCCCGATTCGGCCGGTTTATTTGTCGAGGGCTGATTTCTTGTCCTGTGAGAAAAAGCCTTCTGTTTCGACTGCCAAACCTTTCAGGGGAGCATTTGCAAGCTTTTGGCACCATTTTTGAGTGAATGGCCAAAAGTCAGATTTTTGCTGAAATTGTGACCCCGGGGCTTAGGGATTTTTTTTAAAAAAAAAATTCCGCCGGGTAAGTTGCTGAGGGCTGATTTCTTGTCCTGTGATAAAAAGCCTTCTGTTTTGACTGCCAAACCTTTCAGGGGAGCATTTGCAAGCATTTGGCACCATTTTTATGTGAATTTCCAAAAGTCAGATATTTGCTGAAATTTTGTCCCCGATTCAGTCGGTGTAATTGTGGAGGGCTGATTTCTTGTCCTGTGAGAAAAAGCCTTCTGTATCGACTGCCAAACCATTCAGGGGAGTATTTGCAAGAGTTTGGCACCATTTTTGAGTGAATTGCCAAAAGTCAGATTTTTGCTGAAATTGTGACCCCGGGGCTTAGGGATTTTTTCAAAAAAAAAATTCCGCCGGGTAAGTTGCTGAGGGCTGATTTCTTGTCCTGTGATAAAAAGCCTTCTGTTTTGACTGCCAAACCTTTCAGGGGAGCATTTGCAAGCTTTTGGCACCATTTTTGAGTGAATTGCCAAAAGTCAGATATTTGCTGAAATTGTGACCCCGGGGCATAGGGATTTTTTTAAAAAAAAAAATTCCACCGAGTAAGTTGCTGAGGGCTGATTTCTTGTCCTGTGATAAAAAGCCTTCTGTTTTGACTGCCAAACCTTTCAGGGGAGCATTTGCAAGCATTTGGCACCATTTTTGAGTGAATTTCCAAAGGTCAGATATTTGCTGAAATTGTGACCCCGATTCGGCCGGTTTATTTGTCGAGGGCTGATTTCTTGTCCTGTGATAAAAAGCCTTCTGTTTCGACTGCCAAACCTTTCAGGGGAGTATTTGCAAGAGTTTGGCACCATTTTTGAGTGAATTTCCAAAAGTCAGATTTTTGCTGAAATTGTGACCCCAGGGCTTAGGGGTTTTTTCAAAAAAAAAAAATATCCGCCGGGTAGGTTGCTGAGGGATGATTTCTTGTCCTGTGATAAAAAGCCTTCTGTTTTGACTGCCAAACCTTTCAGGGGAGCATTTGCAAGCATTTGGCACCATTTTTGAGTGAATTTCCAAAAGTCAGATATTTGCTGAAATTGTGACCCCGATTCGGCCGGTGTATTTGTGAAGGGCTGATTTCTTGTCCTGTGAGAAAAAGCCTTCTGTTTCGACTGCCAAACCTTTCAGGGGAGCATTTGCAAGCTTTTGGCACCATTTTTGAGTGAATTTCCAAAAGTCAGATATTTGCTGAAATTGTGACCCCGATTCGGCCGGTTTATTTGTCGAGGGCTGATTTCTTGTCCTGTGATAAAAAGCCTTCTGTTTCGACTGCCAAACCTTTCAGGGGAGTATTTGCAAGAGTTTGGCACCATTTTTGAGTGAATTGCCAAAAGTCAGATTTTTGCTAAAATTGTGACCCCAGGGCTTAGTGATTTTTTTAAAAAAAAATTCCGCCGGGTAAGTTGCTGAGGGCTGATTTCTTGTCCTGTAATAAAAAGAATTCTGTTTTGACTGCCAAACCTTTCAGGGGAGCATTTGCAAGCTTTTGGCACCATTTTTGAGTGAATTGCCAAAAGTCAGATTTTTGCTGAAATTGTGAACCCGGGGCTTAGGGAGTTTTTCAAAAAAAAAATTCCGCCGGGTAGGTTGCTGAGGGGTTATTTCTTGTCCTGTGATAAAAAGCCTTCTGTTTCGACTGCCAAAACTTTCAGGGGAGTATTTGCAAGAGTTTGGCACCATTTTTGAGTGAATTGCCAAAAGTCAGATTTTTGCTGAAATTGTGACCCCGGGGCTTAGGGATTTTTTCAAAAAAAAAAAAAAAAAATCCGCCGGGTATGTTGCTGAGAGCTGATTTCTTGTCCTGTGATAAAAAGCCTTCTGTTTCGACTGCCAAAATTTTCAGGGGAGTATTTGCAAGTGTTTGGCACCATTTTTGAGTGAATTGCCAAAAGTCAGATTTTTGCTGAAATTGTGACCCCGGGGCTTAGGGATTTTTTCAAAAAAAAAATTCCGCCGGGTAATTTACTGAGGGCTGATTTCTTGTCCTGTGATAAAAAGCCTTCTGTTTTGAAGGCCACACCTTTCAGGGGAGCATTTGCAAGCTTTTGGCACCATTTTTGAGTGAATTGCCAAAAGTCAGATATTTGCTGAAATTGTGACCCCGGGGCTTAGGGATTTTTTTAAAAAAAAAATTCCGCCGGGTAAGTTGCTGAGGGCTGATTTCTTGTCCTGTGATAAAAAGCCTTCTGTTTCGACTGCCAAAATTTTCAGGGGAGTATTTGCAAGTGTTTGGCACCATTTTTGAGTGAATTGCCAAAAGTCAGATTTTTGCTGAAATTGTGACCCCGGGGCTTAGGGATTTTTTCAAAAAAAAAAAAAAAAATCCGCCGGGTATGTTGCTGAGAGCTGATTTCTTGTCCTGTGATAAAAAGCCTTCTGTTTTGACTGCCAAACCTTTCAGGGGAGCATTTGCAAGCTTTTGGCACCATTTTTGAGTGAATTGCCAAAAGTCAGATTTTTGCTGAAATTGTGAACCCGGGGCTTAGGGAGTTTTTCAAAAAAAAAATTCCGCCGGGTAGGTTGCTGAGGGGTTATTTCTTGTCCTGTGATAAAAAGCCTTCTGTTTCGACTGCCAAAACTTTCAGGGGAGTATTTGCAAGAGTTTGGCACCATTTTTGAGTGAATTGCCAAAAGTCAGATTTTTGCTGAAATTGTGACCCCGGGGCTTAGGGATTTTTTCAAAAAAAAAAAAAAAAAATCCGCCGGGTATGTTGCTGAGAGCTGATTTCTTGTCCTGTGATAAAAAGCCTTCTGTTTTGACTGCCAAACCTTTCAGGGGAGCATTTGCAAGCATTTGGCACCATTTTTGAGTGAATTTCCAAAAGTCAGATATTTGCTGAAATTGTGACCCCGATTCGGCCTGTTTATTTGTCGAGGGCTGATTTCTTGTCCTGTGATAAAAAGCCTTCTGTTTCGACTGCCAAACCTTTCAGGGGAGCATTTGCAAGCTTTTGGCACCATTTTTGAGTGAATTGCCAAAAGTCAGATTTTTGCTGAAATTGTGACCCCGGGGCATAGGGATTTTTTTTTTAAAAAAAATTCCACCGAGTAAGTTGCTGAGGGCTGATTTCTTGTCCTGTGATAAAAAGCCTTCTGTTTTGACTGCCAAACCTTTCAGGGGAGCATTTGCAAGCATTTGGCACCATTTTTGAGTGAATTTCCAAAAGTCAGATATTTGCTGAAATTGTGACCCCGATTCGGCCGGTTTATTTGTCGAGGGCTGATTTCTTGTCCTGTGATAAAAAGCCTTCTGTTTCGACTGCCAAACCTTTCAGGGGAGTATTTGCAAGAGTTTGGCACCATTTTTCAGTGAATTGCCAAAAGTCAGATTTTTGCTGAAATTTTGACCCCGGGGCTTAGGGGTTTTTTCAAAAAAAAAAAAAAAATATATCCGCCGGGTAGGTTGCTGAGGGCTGATTTCTTGTCCTGTGATAAAAAGCCTTCTGTTTTGACTGCCAAACCTTTCAGGGGAGCATTTGCAAGCATTTGGCACCATTTTTGAGTGAATTTCCAAAAGTCAGATATTTGCTGAAATTGTGACCCCGATTCGGCCGGTTTATTTGTCGAGGGCTGATTTCTTGTCCTGTGATAAAAAGCCTTCTGTTTCGACTGCCAAACCTTTCAGGGGAGTATTTGCAAGAGTTTGGCACCATTTTTCAGTGAATTGCCAAAAGTCAGATTTTTGCTGAAATTTTGACCCCGGGGCTTAGGGGTTTTTTCAAAAAAAAAAAAAAATATATCCGCCGGGTAGGTTGCTGAGGGCTGATTTCTTGTCCTGTGATAAAAAGCCTTCTGTTTTGACTGCCAAACCTTTCAGGGGAGCATTTGCAAGCATTTGGCACCATTTTTGAGTGAATTTCCAAAAGTCAGATATTTGCTGAAATTGTGACCCCGATTCGGCCGGTGTATTTGTGAAGGGCTGATTTCTTGTCCTGTGAGAAAAAGCCTTCTGTTTCGACTGCCAAACCTTTCAGGGGAGCATTTGCAAGCTTTTGGCACCATTTTTGAGTGAATTTCCAAAAGTCAGATATTTGCTGAAATTGTGACCCCGATTCAGCCGGTTTATTTGTCGAGGGCTGATTTCTTGTCCTGTGATAAAAAGCCTTCTCTTTCGACTGCCAAACCTTTCAGGGGAGTATTTGCAAGAGTTTGGCACCATTTTTGAGTGAATTTCCAAAAGTCAGATTTTTGCTGAAATTGTGACCCCGGGGCTTAGGGATTTTTTTAAAAAAAAAATTCCGCCGGGTAAGTTGCTGAGGGCTGATTTCTTGTCCTGTAATAAAAAGCCTTCTGTTTTGACTGCCAAACCTTTCAGGGGAGCATTTGCAAGCTTTTGGCACCATTTTTGAGTGAATTGCCAAAAGTCAGATTTTTGCTGAAATTGTGAACCCGGGGCTTAGGGATTTTTTCAAAAAAAAAAATCCGCCGGGTAAGTTGCTGAGGGCTGATTTCTTGTCCTGTGATAAAAAGCCTTCTGTTTCGACTGCCAAACCTTTCAGGGGAGTATTTGCAAGAGTTTGGCACCATTTTTCAGTGAATTGCCAAAAGTCAGATTTTTGCTGAAATTTTGACCCCGGGGCTTAGGGGTTTTTTCAAAAAAAAAAAAAAAATCCGCCGGGTAGGTTGCTGAGGTCTGATTTCTTGTCCTGTGATAAAAAGCCTTCTGTTTTGACTGCCAAACCTTTCAGGGGAGCATTTGCAAGCATTTGGCACCATTTTTGGGTGAATTTCCAAAAGTCAGATATTTGCTGAAATTGTGACCCCGATTCGGCCGGTTTATTTGTCGAGGGCTGATTTCTTGTCCTGTGAGAAAAAGCCTTCTGTTTCGACTGCCAAACCTTTCAGGGGAGCATTTGCAAGCTTTTGGCACCATTTTTGAGTGAATGGCCAAAAGTCAGATTTTTGCTGAAATTGTGACCCCGGGGCTTAGGGATTTTTTTAAAAAAAAAAATTCCGCCGGGTAAGTTGCTGAGGGCTGATTTCTTGTCCTGTGATAAAAAGCCTTCTGTTTTGACTGCCAAACCTTTCAGGGGAGCATTTGCAAGCATTTGGCACCATTTTTATGTGAATTTCCAAAAGTCAGATATTTGCTGAAATTTTGTCCCCGATTCAGTCGGTGTAATTGTGGAGGGCTGATTTCTTGTCCTGTGAGAAAAAGCCTTCTGTATCGACTGCCAAACCATTCAGGGGAGTATTTGCAAGAGTTTGGCACCATTTTTGAGTGAATTGCCAAAAGTCAGATTTTTGCTGAAATTGTGACCCCGGGGCTTAGGGATTTTTTCAAAAAAAAAATTCCGCCGGGTAAGTTGCTGAGGGCTGATTTCTTGTCCTGTGATAAAAAGCCTTCTGTTTTGACTGCCAAACCTTTCAGGGGAGCATTTGCAAGCTTTTGGCACCATTTTTGAGTGAATTGCCAAAAGTCAGATATTTGCTGAAATTGTGACCCCGGGGCATAGGGATTTTTTTAAAAAAAAAAATTCCACCGAGTAAGTTGCTGAGGGCTGATTTCTTGTCCTGTGATAAAAAGCCTTCTGTTTTGACTGCCAAACCTTTCAGGGGAGCATTTGCAAGCATTTGGCACCATTTTTGAGTGAATTTCCAAAGGTCAGATATTTGCTGAAATTGTGACCCCGATTCGGCCGGTTTATTTGTCGAGGGCTGATTTCTTGTCCTGTGATAAAAAGCCTTCTGTTTCGACTGCCAAACCTTTCAGGGGAGTATTTGCAATAGTTTGGCACCATTTTTGTGTGAATTGCCAAAAGTCAGATTTTTGCTGAAATTGTGACCCCAGGGCTTAGGGGTTTTTTCAAAAAAAAAAATATCCGCCGGGTAGGTTGCTGAGGGATTATTTCTTGTCCTGTGATAAAAAGCCTTCTGTTTTGACTGCCAAACCTTTCAGGGGAGCATTTGCAAGCATTTGGCACCATTTTTGAGTGAATTTCCAAAAGTCAGATATTTGCTGAAATTGTGACCCCGATTCGGCCGGTGTATTTGTGAAGGGCTGATTTCTTGTCCTGTGAGAAAAAGCCTTCTGTTTCGACTGCCAAACCTTTCAGGGGAGCATTTGCAAGCTTTTGGCACCATTTTTGAGTGAATTTCCAAAAGTCAGATATTTGCTGAAATTGTGACCCCGATTCGGCCGGTTTATTTGTCGAGGGCTGATTTCTTGTCCTGTGATAAAAAGCCTTCTGTTTCGACTGCCAAACCTTTCAGGGGAGTATTTGCAAGAGTTTGGCACCATTTTTGAGTGAATTTCCTAAAGTCAGATTTTTGCTGAAATTGTGACCCCAGGGCTTAGGGGTTTTTTCAAAAAAAAAAAATATCCGCCGGGTAGGTTGCTGAGGGATGATTTCTTGTCCTGTGATAAAAAGCCTTCTGTTTTGACTGCCAAACCTTTCAGGGGAGCATTTGCAAGCATTTGGCACCATTTTTGAGTGAATTTCCAAAAGTCAGATATTTGCTGAAATTGTGACCCCGATTCGGCCGGTGTATTTGTGAAGGGCTGATTTCTTTTCCTGTGAGAAAAAGCCTTCTGTTTCGACTGCCAAACCTTTCAGGGGAGCATTTGCAAGCTTTTGGCACCATTTTTGAGTGAATTTCCAAAAGTCAGATATTTGCTGAAATTGTGACCCCGATTCGGCCGGTTTATTTGTCGAGGGCTGATTTCTTGTCCTGTGATAAAAAGCCTTCTGTTTCGACTGCCAAACCTTTCAGGGGAGTATTTGCAAGAGTTTGGCACCATTTTTGAGTGAATTGCCAAAAGTCAGATTTTTGCTAAAATTGTGACCCCAGGGCTTAGTGATTTTTTTAAAAAAAAAATTCCGCCGGGTAAGTTGCTGAGGGCTGATTTCTTGTCCTGTAATAAAAAGAATTCTGTTTTGACTGCCAAACCTTTCAGGGGAGCATTTGCAAGCTTTTGGCACCATTTTTGAGTGAATGGCCAAAAGTCAGATTTTTGCTGAAATTGTGACCCCGGGGCTTAGGGATTTTTTTTTTTAAAAAAATTCCGCCGGGTAAGTTGCTGAGGGCTGATTTCTTGTCCTGTGATAAAAAGCCTTCTGTTTTGACTGCCAAACCCTTCAGGGGAGCATTTGCAAGCATTTGGCACCATTTTTGAGTGAATTTCCAAAAGTCAGATATTTGCTGAAATTTTGTCCCCGATTCAGTCGGTGTAATTGTGGAGGGCTGATTTCTTGTCCTGTGAGAAAAAGCCTTCTGTATCGACTGCCAAACCATTCAGGGGAGTATTTGCAAGAGTTTGGCACCATTTTTGAGTGAATTGCCAAAAGTCAGATATTTGCTGAAATTGTGACCCCGGGGCATAGGGATTTTTTTTTAAAAAAAAATTCCGCCGAGTAAGTTGCTGAGGGCTGATTTCTTGTCCTGTGATTAAAAGCCTTCTGTTTCGACTGCCAAACCTTTCAGGGGAGTATTTGCAAGAGTTTGGCACCATTTTTGAGTTTGGCACCATTTTTGAGTGAATTTCCAAAAGTCAGATTTTTGCAAGCTTTTGGCATCATTTTTTAGTGAATTGCCAAAAGTCAGATTTTTGCTGAAATTGTGACCCCGGGGCTTAGGGATTTTTTCAAAAAAAAAATTCCGCCGGGTAATTTACTGAGGGCTGATTTCTTGTCCTGTGATAAAAAGCCTTCTGTTTTGAAGGCCAAACCTTTCAGGGGAGCATTTGCAAGCTTTTGGCACCATTTTTGAGTGAATTGCCAAAAGTCAGATATTTGCTGAAATTGTGACTCCGGGGCTTAGGGATTTTTTCAAAAAAAAAATTTCCGACGGGTAAGTTGCTGAGGGCTGATTTCTTGTCCTGTGATAAAAAGCCTTCTGTTTCGACTGCCACACCTTTCAGGGGAGCATTTGCAAGCATTTGGCACCATTTTTGAGTGAATTGCCAAAAGTCAGATATTTGCTGAAATTGTGACCCCGATTCGGCCGGTGTATTTGTGAAGGGCTGATTTCTTGTCCTGTGAGAAAAAGCCTTCTGTTTCGACTGCCAAACCTTTCAGGGGAGCATTTGCAAGCTTTTGACACCATTTTTGAGTGAATTTCCAAAAGTCAGATATTTGCTGAAATTGTGACCCCGATTCGGCCGGTTTATTTGTCGAGGGCTGATTTCTTGTCCTGTGATAAAAAGCCTTCTTTCTCGACAGCCAAACCTTTCAGGGGAGCATTTGCAAGCTTTTGGCACTATTTTTGAGTGAATTGCCAAAAGTCAGATTTTTGCTGAAATTTTGACCCCGGGGCTTAGGGGTTTATTCAAAAAAAAAAAAAAAAATCCGCCGGGTAAGTTGCTGAGGGCTGATTTCTTGTCCTGTGATAAAAAGCCTTCTGTTTTGACTGCCAAACCTTTCAGGGGAGCATTTGCAAGCATTTGGCACCATTTTTGAGTGAATTTCCAAAAGTCAGATATTTGCTGAAATTGTGACCCCGATTCGGCCGGTGTAATTGTGGAAGGCTGATTTCTTGTTCTGTGATAAAAAGCCTTCTGTTTTGACTGCCAATCCTTTCAGGGGAGCATTTGCAAGCTTTTGGCATCATTTTTTAGTGAATTGCCAAAAGTCAGATTTTTACTGAAATTGTGACCCCGGGGCTTAGGGATTTTTTCCAAAAAAAAATTCCGCCGGGTAAGTTGCTGAGGGCTGATTTCTTGTCCTGTGATAAAAAGCCATCTGTTTCGACTGCCAAACCTTTCAGGGGAGCATTTGCAAGCTTTTGGCACCATTTTTGAGTGAATTGCCAAAAGTCAGATTTTTGTTGAAATTGTGACCCCGGGGCTTAGGGATTTTAAAAAAAACAACAATTTCTGCCGGGTAAGTTGCTGAGGGCTGATTTCTTGTCCTGTGAAAAAAGCCTTCTGTTTTGACTGCCAAACCTTTCAGGGGAGCATTTGCAAGCTTTTGGCACTATTTTTGAGTGAATTGCCAAAAGTCAGATTTTTGCTGAAATTCTGACCCCGGGGCTTAGGGATTTATAAAAAAAAAAAAAAAAAAATTCCGCCGGGTAAGTTGCTGAGGGCTGATTTCTTGTCCTGTGATAAAAAGCCTTCTGTTTTGACTGCCAAACCTTTCAGGGGAGCATTTGCAAGCATTTGGCACCATTTTTGAGTGAATTTCCAAAAGTCAGATATTTGCTGAAATTGAGACCCCGATTCGGCCGGTGTATTTGTGAAGGGCTGATTTCTTGTCCTGTGAGAAAAATCCTTCTGTTTCGACTGCCAAACCTTTCAGGGGAGCATTTGCAAGCTTTTGGCACCATTTTTGAGTGAATTTCCAAAAGTCAGATATTTGCTGAAATTGTGACCCCGATTCGGCCGGTTTATTTGTCGAGGGCTGATTTCTTGTCCTGTGATAAAAAGCCTTCTGTTTCGACTGCCAAACCTTTCAGGGGAGTATTTGCAAGAGTTTGGCACCATTTTTGAGTGAATTTCCAAAAGTCAGATTTTTGCTAAAATTGTGACCCCGGGGCTTAGGGATTTTTTTAAAAAAAAAATTCCGCCGGGTAAGTTGCTGAGGGCTGATTTCTTGTCCTGTGATAAAAAGCCTTCTGTTTTGACTGCCAAACCCTTCAGGGGAGCATTTGCAAGCATTTGGCACCATTTTTGAGTGAATTTCCAAAAGTCAGATATTTGCTGAAATTGTGACCCCGATTCAGTCGGTGTAATTGTGGAGGGCTGATTTCTTGTCCTGTGAGAAAAAGCCTTCTGTATCGACTGCCAAACCATTCAGGGGAGTATTTGCAAGAGTTTGGCACCATTTTTGAGTGAATTGCCAAAAGTCAGATTTTTGCTGAAATTGTGACCCCGGGGCTTAGGGATTTTTTCAAAAAAAAAATTCCGCCGGGTAAGTTGCTGAGGGCTGATTTCTTGTCCTGTGATAAAAAGCCTTCTGTTTTGACTGCCAAACCTTTCAGGGGAGCATTTGCAAGCTTTTGGCACCATTTTTGAGTGAATTGCCAAAAGTCAGATATTTGCTGAAATTGTGACCCCGGGGCATAGGGATTTTTTTTTAAAAAAAAATTCCACCGAGTAAGTTGCTGAGGGCTGATTTCTTGTCCTGTGATAAAAAGCCTTCTGTTTTGACTGCCAAACCTTTCAGGGGAGCATTTGCAAGCATTTGGCACCATTTTTGAGTGAATTTCCAAAGGTCAGATATTTGCTGAAATTGTGACCCCGATTCGGCCGGTTTATTTGTCGAGGGCTGATTTCTTGTCCTGTGATAAAAAGCCTTCTGTTTCGACTGCCAAACCTTTCAGGGGAGCATTTGCAAGCTTTTGACACCATTTTTGAGTGAATTTCCAAAAGTCAGATATTTGCTGAAATTGTGACCCCGATTCGGCCGGTTTATTTGTCGAGGGCTGATTTCTTGTCCTGTGATAAAAAGCCTTCTTTCTCGACAGCCAAACCTTTCAGGGGAGCATTTGCAAGCTTTTGGCACTATTTTTGAGTGAATTGCCAAAAGTCAGATTTTTGCTGAAATTTTGACCCCGGGGCTTAGGGGTTTATTCAAAAAAAAAAAAAAAAATCCGCCGGGTAAGTTGCTGAGGGCTGATTTCTTGTCCTGTGATAAAAAGCCTTCTGTTTTGACTGCCAAACCTTTCAGGGGAGCATTTGCAAGCATTTGGCACCATTTTTGAGTGAATTTCCAAAAGTCAGATATTTGCTGTAATTGTGACCCCGATTCGGCCGGTGTAATTGTGGAAGGCTGATTTCTTGTCCTGTGAGAAAAAGCCTTCTGTTTCGACTGCCAAACCTTTCAGGGGAGCATTTGCAAGCTTTTGGCATCATTTTTTAGTGAATTGCCAAAAGTCAGATTTTTGCTGAAATTGTGACCCCGGGGCTTAGGGATTTTTTCAAAAAAAAAATTCCGCCGGGTAATTTACTGAGGGCTGATTTCTTGTCCTGTGATAAAAAGCCTTCTGTTTTGAAGGCCACACCTTTCAGGGGAGCATTTGCAAGCTTTTGGCACCATTTTTGAGTGAATTGCCAAAAGTCAGATATTTGCTGAAATTGTGACCCCGGGGCTTAGGGATTTTTTCAAAAAAAAAATTTCCGACGGGTAAGTTGCTGAGGGCTGATTTCTTGTCCTGTGATAAAAAGCCTTCTGTTTTGACTGCCAAACCTTTCAGGGGAGCATTTGCAAGCTTCTGGCACCATTTTTGAGTGAATTGCCAAAAGTCAGATTTTTGCTGAAATTGTGACCCCGGGGCTTAGGGATTTTTTCCAAAAAAAAATTCCGCCGGGTAAGTTGCTGAGGGCTGATTTCTTGTCCTGTGATAAAAAGCCTTCTGTTTTGACTGCCAAACCTATCAGGGGAGCATTTGCAAGCATTTGGCACGATTTTTGAGTGAATTTCCAAAAGTCAGATATTTGCTGAAATTGTGACCCCGATTCGGCCGGTTTATTTGTCAAGGGCTGATTTCTTGTTCTGTGATAAAAAGCCTTCTGTTTTGACTGCCAAACCTTTCAGGGGAGCATTTGCAAGCTTTTGGCATCATTTTTTAGTGAATTGCCAAAAGTCAGATTTTTACTGAAATTGTGACCCCGGGGCTTAGGGATTTTTTCCAAAAAAAAATTCCGCCGGGTAAGTTGCTGAGGGCTGATTGCTTGTCCTGTGATAAAAAGCCATCTGTTTCGACTGCCAAACCTTTCAGGGGAGCATTTGCAAGCTTTTGGCACCATTTTTGAGTGAATTGCCAAAAGTCAGTTTTTTGCTGAAATTGTGACCCCGGGGCTTAGGGATTTTAAAAAAAACAACAATTTCTGCCGGGTAAGTTGCTGAGGGCTGATTTCTTGTCCTGTGAAAAAAGCCTTCTGTTTTGACTGCCAAACCTTTCAGGGGAGCATTTGCAAGCTTTTGGCACTATTTTTGAGTGAATTGCCAAAAGTCAGATTTTTGCTGAAATTCTGACCCCGGGGCTTAGGGATTTATAAAAAAAAAAAAAAAAAAAATTCCGCCGGGTAAGTTGCTGAGGGCTGATTTCTTGTCCTGTGATAAAAAGCCTTCTGTTTTGACTGCCAAACCTTTCAGGGGAGCATTTGCAAGCATTTGGCACCATTTTTGAGTGAATTTCCAAAAGTCAGATATTTGCTGAAATTGAGACCCCGATTCGGCCGGTGTATTTGTGAAGGGCTGATTTCTTGTCCTGTGAGAAAAAGCCTTCTGTTTCGACTGCCAAACCTTTCAGGGGAGCATTTGCAAGCTTTTGGCACCATTTTTGAGTGAATTTCCAAAAGTCAGATATTTGCTGAAATTGTGACCCCGATTCGGCCGGTTTATTTGTCGAGGGCTGATTTCTTGTCCTGTGATAAAAAGCCTTCTGTTTCGACTGCCAAACCTTTCAGGGGAGTATTTGCAAGAGTTTGGCACCATTTTTGAGTGAATTTCCAAAAGTCAGATTTTTGCTAAAATTGTGACCCCGGGGCTTAGGGATTTTTTTAAAAAAAAAAATTCCGCCGGGTAAGTTGCTGAGGGCTGATTTCTTGTCCTGTGATAAAAAGCCTTCTGTTTTGACTGCCAAACCCTTCAGGGGAGCATTTGCAAGCATTTGGCACCATTTTTGAGTGAATTTCCAAAAGTCAGATATTTGCTGAAATTGTGACCCCGATTCAGTCGGTGTAATTGTGGAGGGCTGATTTCTTGTCCTGTGAGAAAAAGCCTTCTGTATCGACTGCCAAACCATTCAGGGGAGTATTTGCAAGAGTTTGGCACCATTTTTGAGTGAATTGCCAAAAGTCAGATTTTTGCTGAAATTGTGACCCCGGGGCTTAGGGATTTTTTCAAAAAAAAAATTCCGCCGGGTAAGTTGCTGAGGGCTGATTTCTTGTCCTGTGATAAAAAGCCTTCTGTTTTGACTGCCAAACCTTTCAGGGGAGCATTTGCAAGCTTTTGGCACCATTTTTGAGTGAATTGCCAAAAGTCAGATATTTGCTGAAATTGTGACCCCGGGGCATAGGGATTTTTTTAAAAAAAAAAATTCCACCGAGTAAGTTGCTGAGGGCTGATTTCTTGTCCTGTGATAAAAAGCCTTCTGTTTTGACTGCCAAACCTTTCAGGGGAGCATTTGCAAGCATTTGGCACCATTTTTGAGTGAATTTCCAAAGGTCAGATATTTGCTGAAATTGTGACCCCGATTCGGCCGGTTTATTTGTCGAGGGCTGATTTCTTGTCCTGTGATAAAAAGCCTTCTGTTTCGACTGCCAAACCTTTCAGGGGAGTATTTGCAATAGTTTGGCACCATTTTTGTGTGAATTGCCAAAAGTCAGATTTTTGCTGAAATTGTGACCCCAGGGCTTAGGGGTTTTTTCAAAAAAAAAAAATATCCGCCGGGTAGGTTGCTGAGGGATGATTTCTTGTCCTGTGATAAAAAGCCTTCTGTTTTGACTGCCAAACCTTTCAGGGGAGCATTTGCAAGCATTTGGCACCATTTTTGAGTGAATTTCCAAAAGTCAGATATTTGCTGAAATTGTGACCCCGATTCGGCCGGTGTATTTGTGAAGGGCTGATTTCTTGTCCTGTGAGAAAAAGCCTTCTGTTTCGACTGCCAAACCTTTCAGGGGAGCATTTGCAAGCTTTTGGCACCATTTTTGAGTGAATTTCCAAAAGTCAGATATTTGCTGAAATTGTGACCCCGATTCGGCCGGTTTATTTGTCGAGGGCTGATTTCTTGTCCTGTGATAAAAAGCCTTCTGTTTCGACTGCCAAACCTTTCAGGGGAGTATTTGCAAGAGTTTGGCACCATTTTTGAGTGAATTTCCAAAAGTCAGATTTTTGCTAAAATTGTGACCCCAGGGCTTAGTGATTTTTTTAAAAAAAAAATTCCGCCGGGTAAGTTGCTGAGGGCTGATTTCTTGTCCTGTAATAAAAAGAATTCTGTTTTGACTGCCAAACCTTTCAGGGGAGCATTTGCAAGCTTTTGGCACCATTTTTGAGTGAATGGCCAAAAGTCAGATTTTTGCTGAAATTGTGACCCCGGGGCTTAGGGATTTTTTTTTAAAAAAAAATTCCGCCGGGTAAGTTGCTGAGGGCTGATTTCTTGTCCTGTGATAAAAAGCCTTCTGTTTTGACTGCCAAACCCTTCAGGGGAGCATTTGCAAGCATTTGGCACCATTTTTGAGTGAATTTCCAAAAGTCAGATATTTGCTGAAATTTTGTCCCCGATTCAGTCGGTGTAATTGTGGAGGGCTGATTTCTTGTCCTGTGAGAAAAAGCCTTCTGTATCGACTGCCAAACCATTCAGGGGAGTATTTGCAAGAGTTTGGCACCATTTTTGAGTGAATTGCCAAAAGTCAGATATTTGCTGAAATTGTGACCCCGGGGCATAGGGATTTTTTTTAAAAAAAAAATTCCGCCGAGTAAGTTGCTGAGGGCTGATTTCTTGTCCTGTGATTAAAAGCCTTCTGTTTCGACTGCCAAACCTTTCAGGGGAGTATTTGCAAGAGTTTGGCACCATTTTTGAGTTTGGCACCATTTTTGAGTGAATTTCCAAAAGTCAGATTTTTGCAAGCTTTTGGCATCATTTTTTAGTGAATTGCCAAAAGTCAGATTTTTGCTGAAATTGTGACCCCGGGGCTTAGGGATTTTTTCAAAAAAAAAATTCCGCCGGGTAATTTACTGAGGGCTGATTTCTTGTCCTGTGATAAAAAGCCTTCTGTTTTGAAGGCCAAACCTTTCAGGGGAGCATTTGCAAGCTTTTGGCACCATTTTTGAGTGAATTGCCAAAAGTCAGATATTTGCTGAAATTGTGACTCCGGGGCTTAGGGATTTTTTCAAAAAAAAAATTTCCGACGGGTAAGTTGCTGAGGGCTGATTTCTTGTCCTGTGATAAAAAGCCTTCTGTTTCGACTGCCACACCTTTCAGGGGAGCATTTGCAAGCATTTGGCACCATTTTTGAGTGAATTGCCAAAAGTCAGATATTTGCTGAAATTGTGACCCCGATTCGGCCGGTGTATTTGTGAAGGGCTGATTTCTTGTCCTGTGAGAAAAAGCCTTCTGTATCGACTGCCAAACCTTTCAGGGGAGCATTTGCAAGCTTTTGACACCATTTTTGAGTGAATTTCCAAAAGTCAGATATTTGCTGAAATTGTGACCCCGATTCGGCCGGTTTATTTGTCGAGGGCTGATTTCTTGTCCTGTGATAAAAAGCCTTCTTTCTCGACAGCCAAACCTTTCAGGGGAGCATTTGCAAGCTTTTGGCACTATTTTTGAGTGAATTGCCAAAAGTCAGATTTTTGCTGAAATTTTGACCCCGGGGCTTAGGGGTTTATTCAAAAAAAAAAAAAATCCGCCGGGTAAGTTGCTGAGGGCTGATTTCTTGTCCTGTGATAAAAAGCCTTCTGTTTTGACTGCCAAACCTTTCAGGGGAGCATTTGCAAGCATTTGGCACCATTTTTGAGTGAATTTCCAAAAGTCAGATATTTGCTGAAATTGTGACCCCGATTCGGCCGGTGTAATTGTGGAAGGCTGATTTCTTGTCCTGTGAGAAAAAGCCTTCTGTTTCGACAGCCAAACCTTTCAGGGGAGCATTTGCAAGCTTTTGGCATCATTTTTTAGTGAATTGCCAAAAGTCAGATTTTTGCTGAAATTGTGACCCCGGGGCTTAGGGATTTTTTCAAAAAAAAAATTCCGCCGGGTAATTTACTGAGGGCTGATTTCTTGTCCTGTGATAAAAAGCCTTCTGTTTTGAAGGCCACACCTTTCAGGGGAGCATTTGCAAGCTTTTGGCACCATTTTTGAGTGAATTGCCAAAAGTCAGATATTTGCTGAAATTGTGACGCCGGGGCTTAGGGGTTTTTTCAAAAAAAAAAATTCCGACGGGTAAGTTGCTGAGGGCTGATTTCTTGTCCTGTGATAAAAAGCCTTCTGTTTTGACTGCCAAACCTTTCAGGGGAGCATTTGCAAGCTTCTGGCACCATTTTTGAGTGAATTGCCAAAAGTCAGATTTTTGCTGAAATTGTGACCCCGGGGCTTAGGGATTTTTTCCAAAAAAAAATTCCGCCGGGTAAGTTGCTGAGGGCTGATTTCTTGTCCTGTGATAAAAAGCCTTCTGTTTTGACTGCCAAACCTATCAGGGGAGCATTTGCAAGCATTTGGCACGATTTTTGAGTGAATTTCCAAAAGTCAGATATTTGCTGAAATTGTGACCCCGATTCGGCCGGTTTATTTGTCAAGGGCTCATTTCTTGTTCTGTGATAAAAAGCCTTCTGTTTTGACTGCCAAACCTTTCAGGGGAGCATTTGCAAGCTTTTGGCATCATTTTTTAGTGAATTGCCAAAAGTCAGATTTTTACTGAAATTGTGACCCCGGGGCTTAGGGATTTTTTCCAAAAAAAAATTCCGCCGGGTAAGTTGCTGAGGGCTGATTTCTTGTCCTGTGATAAAAAGCCATCTGTTTCGACTGCCAAACCTTTCAGGGGAGCATTTGCAAGCTTTTGGCACCATTTTTGAGTGAATTGCCAAAAGTCAGATTTTTGCTGAAATTGTGACCCCGGGGCTTAGGGATTTTAAAAAAAACAACAATTTCTGCCGGGTAAGTTGCTGAGGGCTGATTTCTTGTCCTGTGAAAAAAGCCTTCTGTTTTGACTGCCAAACCTTTCAGGGGAGCATTTGCAAGCTTTTGGCACTATTTTTGAGTGAATTGCCAAAAGTCAGATTTTTGCTGAAATTCTGACCCCGGGGCTTAGGGATTTATAAAAAAAAAAAAAAAAAAATTCCGCCGGGTAAGTTGCTGAGGGCTGATTTCTTGTCCTGTGATAAAAAGCCTTCTGTTTTGACTGCCAAACCTTTCAGGGGAGCATTTGCAAGCATTTGGCACCATTTTTGAGTGAATTTCCAAAAGTCAGATATTTGCTGAAATTGTGACCCCGATTCGGCCGCTGTAATTGTGGAGGGCTGATTTCTTGTCCTGTGAGAAAAAGCCTTCTGTTTCGACTGCCAAACCTTTCAGGGGAGCATTTGCAAGCTTTTGGCACCACTTTTGAGTGAATTGCCAAAAGTCAGATTTTTGCTGAAATTGTGACCCCGGGGCTTAGGGATTTTTTCAAAAAAAAAAATCCGCCGGGTAAGTTGCTGAGGGCTGATTTCTTCTCCTGTGAAAAAAGCCTTCTGTTTCGACTGCCAAACCTTTCAGGGGAGCATTTGCAAGCTTTTGGCACCATTTTTGAGTGAATTGCCAAAAGTCTGATTTTTGCTGAAATTGTGACCCCGGGGCTTAGGGATTTTTTTAAAAAAAAAATTCCGCCGGGTAGGTTGCTGAGGGCTGATTTCTTGTCCTGTGATAAAAAGCCTTCTGTTTCGACTGCCAAACCTTTCAGGGGAGCATTTGCAAGCTTTTGGCACCATTTTTGAGTGAATTGCCAAAAGTCAGATTTTTGCTGAAATTGTGACCCCGGGGCTTAGGGATTTTTTCCAAAAAAAAATTCCGCCGGGTAAGTTGCTGAGGGCTGATTTCTTGTCCTGTGATAAAAAGCCTTCTGTTTTGACTGCCAAACCTATCAGGGGAGCATTTGCAAGCATTTGGCACGATTTTTGAGTGAATTTCCAAAAGTCAGATATTTGCTGAAATTGTGACCCCGATTCGGCCGGTTTATTTGTCAAGGGCTGATTTCTTGTTCTGTGATAAAAAGCCTTCTGTTTTGACTGCCAAACCTTTCAGGGGAGCATTTGCAAGCTTTTGGCATCATTTTTTAGTGAATTGCCAAAAGTCAGATTTTTACTGAAATTGTGACCCCGGGGCTTAGGGATTTTAAAAAAAACAACAATTTCTGCCGGGTAAGTTGCTGAGGGCTGATTTCTTGTCCTGTGAAAAAAGCCTTCTGTTTTGACTGCCAAACCTTTCAGGGGAGCATTTGCAAGCTTTTGGCACTATTTTTGAGTGAATTGCCAAAAGTCAGATTTTTGCTGAAATTCTGACCCCGGGGCTTAGGGATTTATAAAAAAAAAAAAAAAAAAAAATTCCGCCGGGTAAGTTGCTGAGGGCTGATTTCTTGTCCTGTGATAAAAAGCCTTCTGTTTTGACTGCCAAACCTTTCAGGGGAGCATTTGCAAGCATTTGGCACCATTTTTGAGTGAATTTCCAAAAGTCAGATATTTGCTGAAATTGTGACCCCGATTCGGCCGGTTTATTTGTCGAGGGCTGATTTCTTGTCCTGTGATAAAAAGCCTTCTTTCTCGACAGCCAAACCTTTCAGGGGAGCATTTGCAAGCTTTTGGCACTATTTTTGAGTGAATTGCCAAAAGTCAGATTTTTGCTGAAATTTTGACCCCGGGGCTTAGGGGTTTATTCAAAGAAAAAAAAAAATCCGCCGGGTAAGTTGCTGAGGGCTGATTTCTTGTCCTGTGATAAAAAGCCTTCTGTTTTGACTGCCAAACCTTTCAGGGGAGCATTTGCAAGCATTTGGCACCATTTTTGAGTGAATTTCCAAAAGTCAGATATTTGCTGAAATTGTGACCCCGATTCGGCCGGTGTAATTGTGGAAGGCTGATTTCTTGTCCTGTGAGAAAAAGCCTTCTGTTTCGACAGCCAAACCTTTCAGGGGAGCATTTGCAAGCTTTTGGCATCATTTTTTAGTGAATTGCCAAAAGTCAGATTTTTGCTGAAATTGTGACCCCGGGGCTTAGGGATTTTTTCAAAAAAAAAATTCCGCCGGGTAATTTACTGAGGGCTGATTTCTTGTCCTGTGATAAAAAGCCTTCTGTTTTGAAGGCCACACCTTTCAGGGGAGCATTTGCAAGCTTTTGGCACCATTTTTGAGTGAATTGCCAAAAGTCAGATATTTGCTGAAATTGTGACGCCGGGGCTTAGGGGTTTTTTCAAAAAAAAAATTTCCGACGGGTAAGTTGCTGAGGGCTGATTTCTTGTCCTGTGATAAAAAGCCTTCTGTTTTGACTGCCAAACCTTTCAGGGGAGCATTTGCAAGCTTCTGGCACCATTTTTGAGTGAATTGCCAAAAGTCAGATTTTTGCTGAAATTGTGACCCCGGGGCTTAGGGATTTTTTCCAAAAAAAAATTCCGCCGGGTAAGTTGCTGAGGGCTGATTTCTTGTCCTGTGATAAAAAGCCTTCTGTTTTGACTGCCAAACCTATCAGGGGAGCATTTGCAAGCATTTGGCACGATTTTTGAGTGAATTTCCAAAAGTCAGATATTTGCTGAAATTGTGACCCCGATTCGGCCGGTTTATTTGTCAAGGGCTCATTTCTTGTTCTGTGATAAAAAGCCTTCTGTTTTGACTGCCAAACCTTTCAGGGGAGCATTTGCAAGCTTTTGGCATCATTTTTTAGTGAATTGCCAAAAGTCAGATTTTTACTGAAATTGTGACCCCGGGGCTTAGGGATTTTTTCCAAAAAAAAATTCCGCCGGGTAAGTTGCTGAGGGCTGATTTCTTGTCCTGTGATAAAAAGCCATCTGTTTCGACTGCCAAACCTTTCAGGGGAGCATTTGCAAGCTTTTGGCACCATTTTTGAGTGAATTGCCAAAAGTCAGATTTTTGCTGAAATTGTGACCCCGGGGCTTAGGGATTTTAAAAAAAACAACAATTTCTGCCGGGTAAGTTGCTGAGGGCTGATTTCTTGTCCTGTGAAAAAAGCCTTCTGTTTTGACTGCCAAACCTTTCAGGGGAGCATTTGCAAGCTTTTGGCACTATTTTTGAGTGAATTGCCAAAAGTCAGATTTTTGCTGAAATTCTGACCCCGGGGCTTAGGGATTTATAAAAAAAAAAAAAAAAAATTCCGCCGGGTAAGTTGCTGAGGGCTGATTTCTTGTCCTGTGATAAAAAGCCTTCTGTTTTGACTGCCAAACCTTTCAGGGGAGCATTTACAAGCATTTGGCACCATTTTTGAGTGAATTTCCAAAAGTCAGATATTTGCTGAAATTGTGACCCCGATTCGGCCGCTGTAATTGTGGAGGGCTGATTTCTTGTCCTGTGAGAAAAAGCCTTCTGTTTCGACTGCCAAACCTTTCAGGGGAGCATTTGCAAGCTTTTGGCACCACTTTTGAGTGAATTGCCAAAAGTCAGATTTTTGCTGAAATTGTGACCCCGGGGCTTAGGGATTTTTTCAAAAAAAAAAATCCGCCGGGTAAGTTGCTGAGGGCTGATTTCTTCTCCTGTGAAAAAAGCCTTCTGTTTCGACTGCCAAACCTTTCAGGGGAGCATTTGCAAGCTTTTGGCACCATTTTTGAGTGAATTGCCAAAAGTCTGATTTTTGCTGAAATTGTGACCCCGGGGCTTAGGGATTTTTTTAAAAAAAAAATTCCGCCGGGTAGGTTGCTGAGGGCTGATTTCTTGTCCTGTGATAAAAAGCCTTCTGTTTCGACTGCCAAACCTTTCAGGGGAGCATTTGCAAGCTTTTGGCACCATTTTTGAGTGAATTGCCAAAAGTCAGATTTTTGCTGAAATTGTGACCCCGGGGCTTAGGGATTTTTTCCAAAAAAAAATTCCGCCGGGTAAGTTGCTGAGGGCTGATTTCTTGTCCTGTGATAAAAAGCCTTCTGTTTTGACTGCCAAACCTATCAGGGGAGCATTTGCAAGCATTTGGCACGATTTTTGAGTGAATTTCCAAAAGTCAGATATTTGCTGAAATTGTGACCCCGATTCGGCCGGTTTATTTGTCAAGGGCTGATTTCTTG
Source organism: Podarcis erhardii (assembly GCF_964252035.2). Lineage (NCBI taxonomy): Eukaryota > Metazoa > Chordata > Lepidosauria > Squamata > Lacertidae > Podarcis > Podarcis erhardii. Next base: position 44,544,457 of record NC_138502.1, read on the forward strand.
TTCTGTGATAAAAAGCCTTCTGTTTTGACTGCCAAACCTTTCAGGGGAGCATTTGCAAGCTTTTGGCATCATTTTTTAGTGAATTGCCAAAAGTCAGATTTTTACTGAAATTGTGACCCCGGGGCTTAGGGATTTTAAAAAAAACAACAATTTCTGCCGGGTAAGTTGCTGAGGGCTGATTTCTTGTCCTGTGAAAAAAAGCCTTCTGTTTTGACTGCCAAACCTTTCAGGGGAGCATTTGCAAGCTTTTGGCACTATTTTTGAGTGAATTGCCAAAAGTCAGATTTTTGCTGAAATTCTGACCCCGGGGCTTAGGGATTTATAAAAAAAAAAAAAAAAAAAAATCCGCCGGGTAAGTTGCTGAGGGCTGATTTCTTGTCCTGTGATAAAAAGCCTTCTGTTTTGACTGCCAAACCTTTCAGGGGAGCATTTGCAAGCATTTGGCACCATTTTTGAGTGAATTTCCAAAAGTCAGATATTTGCTGAAATTGTGACCCCGATTCGGCCGCTGTAATTGTGGAGGGCTGATTTCTTGTCCTGTGAGAAAAAGCCTTCTGTTTCGACTGCCAAACCTTTCAGGGGAGCATTTGCAAGCTTTTGGCACCACTTTTGAGTGAATTGCCAAAAGTCAGATTTTTGCTGAAATTGTGACCCCGGGGCTTAGGGATTTTTTCAAAAAAAAAATTCCGCCAGGTAAGTTGCTGAGGGCTGATTTCTTGTCCTGTGATAAAAAGCCTTCTGTTTTGACTGTCACACCTTTCAGGGGAGCATTTGCAAGCTTTTGGCACCATTTTTGAGTGAATTGCCAAAAGTCAGATTTTTGCTGAAATTGTGACCCCGGGGCTTAGGGATTTTTTCAAAAAAAAAAATCCGCCGGGTAAGTTGCTGAGGGCTGATTTCTTGTCCTGTGATAAAAAGGCTTCTGTTTCGACTGCCAAACCTTTCAGGGGAGCATTTGCAAGCTTTTGGCACCATTTTTGAGTGAATTGCCAAAAGTCAGATTTTTGCTGAAATTGTGACCCTGGGGCTTAGGGATTTTTTAAAAAAAAACAATTTCTGCCGGGTAAGTTGCTGAGGGGTGATTTCTTGTCCTGTGAAAAAAGCCTTCTGTTTTGACTGCCAAACCTTTCAGGGGAGCATTTGCAAGCTTTTGGCACCATTTTTGAGTGAATTGCCAAAAGTCAGATTTTTGCTGAAATTGTGACCCCGGGGCTTAGGGATTTTTTAAAAAAAAACAATTTCTGCCGGGTAAGTTGCTGAGGGCTGATTTCTTCTCCTGTGAAAAAAGCCTTCTGTTTCGACTGCCAAACCTTTCAGGGGAGCATTTGCAAGCTTTTGGCACCATTTTTGAGTCAATTGCCAAAAGTCTGATTTTTGCTGAAATTGTGACCCCGGGGCTTAGGGATTTTTTTAAAAAAAAAATTCCGCCGGGTAGGTTGCTGAGGGCTGATTTCTTGTCCTGTGATAAAAAGCCTTCTGTTTCGACTGCCAAACCTTTCAGGGGAGCATTTGCAAGCTTTTGGCACCATTTTTGAGTGAATTGCCAAAAGTCAGATTTTTGCTGAAATTGTGACCCCGGGGCTTAGGGATTTTTTCCAAAAAAAAATTCCGCCGGGTAAGTTGCTGAGGGCTGATTTCTTGTCCTGTGATAAAAAGCCTTCTGTTTTGACTGCCAAACCTATCAGGGGAGCATTTGCAAGCATTTGGCACGATTTTTGAGTGAATTTCCAAAAGTCAGATATTTGTTGAAATTGTGACCCCGATTCGGCCGGTTTATTTGTCAAGGGCTGATTTCTTGTTCTGTGATAAAAAGCCTTCTGTTTTGACTGCCAAACCTTTCAGGGGAGCATTTGCAAGCTTTTGGCATCATTTTTTAGTGAATTGCCAAAAGTCAGATTTTTACTGAAATTGTGACCCCGGGGCTTAGGGATTTTAAAAAATACAACAATTTCTGCCGGGTAAGTTGCTGAGGGCTGATTTCTTGTCCTGTGAAAAAAGCCTTCTGTTTTGACTGCCAAACCTTTCAGGGGAGCATTTGCAAGCTTTTGGCACTATTTTTGAGTGAATTGCCAAAAGTCAGATTTTTGCTGAAATTCTGACCCCGGGGCTTAGGGATTTATAAAAAAAAAAAAAAAAAAATTCCGCCGGGTAAGTTGCTGAGGGCTGATTTCTTGTCCTGTGATAAAAAGCCTTCTGTTTTGACTGCCAAACCTTTCAGGGGAGCATTTGCAAGCATTTGGCACCATTTTTGAGTGAATTTCCAAAAGTCAGATATTTGCTGAAATTGTGACCCCGATTCGGCCGCTGTAATTGTGGAGGGCTGATTTCTTGTCCTGTGAGAAAAAGCCTTCTGTTTCGACTGCCAAACCTTTCAGGGGAGCATTTGCAAGCTTTTGGCACCACTTTTGAGTGAATTGCCAAAAGTCAGATTTTTGCTGAAATTGTGACCCCGGGGCTTAGGGATTTTTTCAAAAAAAAAATTCCGCCAGGTAAGTTGCTGAGGGCTGATTTCTTGTCCTGTGATAAAAAGCCTTCTGTTTTGACTGTCACACCTTTCAGGGGAGCATTTGCAAGCTTTTGGCACCATTTTTGAGTGAATTGCCAAAAGTCAGATTTTTGCTGAAATTGTGACCCCGGGGCTTAGGGATTTTTTCAAAAAAAAAAATCCGCCGGGTAAGTTGCTGAGGGCTGATTTCTTGTCCTGTGATAAAAAGGCTTCTGTTTCGACTGCCAAACCTTTCAGGGGAGCATTTGCAAGCTTTTGGCACCATTTTTGAGTGAATTGCCAAAAGTCAGATTTTTGCTGAAATTGTGACCCTGGGGCTTAGGGATTTTTTAAAAAAAAACAATTTCTGCCGGGTAAGTTGCTGAGGGGTGATTTCTTGTCCTGTGAAAAAAGCCTTCTGTTTTGACTGCCAAACCTTTCAGGGGAGCATTTGCAAGCTTTTGGCACCATTTTTGAGTGAATTGCCAAAAGTCAGATTTTTGCTGAAATTGTGACCCCGGGGCTTAGGGATTTTTTAAAAAAAAACAATTTCTGCCGGGTAAGTTGCTGAGGGCTGATTTCTTCTCCTGTGAAAAAAGCCTTCTGTTTCGACTGCCAAACCTTTCAGGGGAGCATTTGCAAGCTTTTGGCACCATTTTTGAGTCAATTGCCAAAAGTCTTATTTTTGCTGAAATTGTGACCCCGGGGCTTAGGGATTTTTTAAAAAAAAAAATTCCGCCGGGTAGGTTGCTGAGGGCTGATTTCTTGTCCTGTGATAAAAAGCCTTCTGTTTCGACTGCCAAACCTTTCAGGGGAGCATTTGCAAGCTTTTGGCACCATTTTTGAGTGAATTGCCAAAAGTCAGATTTTTGCTGAAATTGTGACCCCGGGGCTTAGGGATTTTTTCCAAAAAAAAATTCCGCCGGGTAAGTTGCTGAGGGCTGATTTCTTGTCCTGTGATAAAAAGCCTTCTGTTTTGACTGCCAAACCTATCAGGGGAGCATTTGCAAGCATTTGGCACGATTTTTGAGTGAATTTCCAAAAGTCAGATATTTGTTGAAATTGTGACCCCGATTCGGCCGGTTTATTTGTCAAGGGCTGATTTCTTGTTCTGTGATAAAAAGCCTTCTGTTTTGACTGCCAAACCTTTCAGGGGAGCATTTGCAAGCTTTTGGCATCATTTTTTAGTGAATTGCCAAAAGTCAGATTTTTACTGAAATTGTGACCCCGGGGCTTAGGGATTTTAAAAAATACAACAATTTCTGCCGGGTAAGTTGCTGAGGGCTGATTTCTTGTCCTGTGAAAAAAGCCTTCTGTTTTGACTGCCAAACCTTTCAGGGGAGCATTTGCAAGCTTTTGGCACTATTTTTGAGTGAATTGCCAAAAGTCAGATTTTTGCTGAAATTCTGACCCCGGGGCTTAGGGATTTATAAAAAAAAAAAAAAAAAAATTCCGCCGGGTAAGTTGCTGAGGGCTGATTTCTTGTCCTGTGATAAAAAGCCTTCTGTTTTGACTGCCAAACCTTTCAGGGGAGCATTTGCAAGCATTTGGCACCATTTTTGAGTGAATTTCCAAAAGTCAGATATTTGCTGAAATTGTGACCCCGATTCGGCCGCTGTAATTGTGGAGGGCTGATTTCTTGTCCTGTGAGAAAAAGCCTTCTGTTTCGACTGCCAAACCTTTCAGGGGAGCATTTGCAAGCTTTTGGCACCACTTTTGAGTGAATTGCCAAAAGTCAGATTTTTGCTGAAATTGTGACCCCGGGGCTTAGGGATTTTTTCAAAAAAAAAATTCCGCCAGGTAAGTTGCTGAGGGCTGATTTCCTGTCCTGTGATAAAAAGCCTTCTGTTTTGACTGTCACACCTTTCAGGGGAGCATTTGCAAGCTTTTGGCACCATTTTTGAGTGAATTGCCAAAAGTCAGATTTTTGCTGAAATTGTGACCCCGGGGCTTAGGGATTTTTTCAAAAAAAAAAATCCGCCGGGTAAGTTGCTGAGGGCTGATTTCTTGTCCTGTGATAAAAAGCCTTCTGTTTCGACTGCCAAACCTTTCAGGGGAGCATTTGCAAGCTTTTGGCACCATTTTTGAGTGAATTGCCAAAAGTCAGATTTTTGCTGAAATTGTGACCCTGGGGCTTAGGGATTTTTAAAAAAAAAACAATTTCTGCCGGGTAAGTTGCTGAGGGGTGATTTCTTGTCCTGTGAAAAAAGCCTTCTGTTTTGACTGCCAAACCTTTCAGGGGAGCATTTGCAAGCTTTTGGCACCATTTTTGAGTGAATTGCCAAAAGTCAGATTTTTGCTGAAATTGTGACCCCGGGGCTTAGGGATTTTAAAAAAAACAACAATTTCTGCCGGGTAAGTTGCTGAGGGCTGATTTCTTGTCCTGTGAAAAAAGCCTTCTGTTTTGACTGCCAAACCTTTCAGGGGAGCATTTGCAAGCTTTTGGCACTATTTTTGAGTGAATTGCCAAAAGTCAGATTTTTGCTGAAATTCTGACCCCGGGGCTTAGGGGTTTATAAAAAAAAAAAAAAAAAAATTCCGCCGGGTAAGTTGCTGAGAGCTGATTTCTTGTCCTGTGATAAAAAGCCTTCTGTTTTGACTGCCAAACCTTTCAGGGGAGCATTTGCAAGCATTTGGCACCATTTTTGAGTGAATTTCCAAAAGTCAGATATTTGCTGAAATTGTGACCCCGATTCGGCCGCTGTAATTGTGGAGGGCTGATTTCTTGTCCTGTGAGAAAAAGCCTTCTGTTTCGACTGCCAAACCTTTCAGGGGAGCATTTGCAAGCTTTTGGCACCACTTTTGAGTGAATTGCCAAAAGTCAGATTTTTGCTGAAATTGTGACCCCGGGGCTTAGGGATTTTTTCAAAAAAAAAATTCCGCCAGGTAAGTTGCTGAGGGCTGATTTCCTGTCCTGTGATAAAAAGCCTTCTGTTTTGACTGTCACACCTTTCAGGGGAGCATTTGCAAGCTTTTGGCACCATTTTTGAGTGAATTGCCAAAAGTCAGATTTTTGCTGAAATTGTGACCCCGGGGCTTAGGGATTTTTTCAAAAAAAAAAATCCGCCGGGTAAGTTGCTGAGGGCTGATTTCTTGTCCTGTGATAAAAAGCCTTCTGTTTCGACTGCCAAACCTTTCAGGGGAGCATTTGCAAGCTTTTGGCACCATTTTTGAGTGAATTGCCAAAAGTCAGATTTTTGCTGAAATTGTGACCCTGGGGCTTAGGGATTTTTAAAAAAAAAACAATTTCTGCCGGGTAAGTTGCTGAGGGGTGATTTCTTGTCCTGTGAAAAAAGCCTTCTGTTTTGACTGCCAAACCTTTCAGGGGAGCATTTGCAAGCTTTTGGCACCATTTTTGAGTGAATTGCCAAAAGTCAGATTTTTGCTGAAATTGTGACCCCGGGGCTTAAGGATTTTAAAAAAAACAACAATTTCTGCCGGGTAAGTTGCTGAGGGCTGATTTCTTGTCCTGTGAAAAAAGCCTTCTGTTTTGACTGCCAAACCTTTCAGGGGAGCATTTGCAAGCTTTTGGCACTATTTTTGAGTGAATTGCCAAAAGTCAGATTTTTGCTGAAATTCTGACCCCGGGGCTTAGGGGTTTATAAAAAAAAAAAAAAAAAAATTCCGCCGGGTAAGTTGCTGAGAGCTGATTTCTTGTCCTGTGATAAAAAGCCTTCTGTTTTGACTGCCAAACCTTTCAGGGGAGCATTTGCAAGCTTTTGGCATCATTTTTTAGTGAATTGCCAAAAGTCAGATTTTTGCTGAAATTGTGACCCCGGGGCTTAGGGATTTTTTCAAAAAAAAAATTCCGCCGGGTAATTTACTGAGGGCTGATTTCTTGTCCTGTGATAAAAAGCCTTCTGTTTTGAAGGCCAAACCTTTCAGGGGAGCATTTGCAAGCTTTTGGCACCATTTTTGAGTGAATTGCCAAAAGTCAGATATTTGCTGAAATTGTGACGCTGGGGCTTAGGGATTTTTTCAAAAAAAAAAATTCCGACGGGTAAGTTGCTGAGGGCTGATTTCTTGTCCTGTGATAAAAAGCCTTCTGTTTCGACTGCCACACCTTTCAGGGGAGCATTTGCATGCTTTTGGCACCATTTTTGAGTGAATTGCCTAAAGTCAGATTTTTGCTGAAATTGTGACCCCGGGGCTTAGGGATTTTTTCCAAAAAAAAATTACGCCGGGTAAGTTGCTGAGGGCTGGTTTCTTGTCCTGTGATAAGAAGCCTTCTGTTTTGACTGCCAAACCTTTCAGGGGAGCATTTGCAAGCTTTTGGCACCATTTTTGAGTGAATTGCCAAAAGTCAGATATTTGCTGAAATTGTGACCCCGGGGCTTAGGGATTTTTTCCAAAAAAAAATTCCGCCGGGTAAGTTGCTGAGGGCTGATTTCTTGTCCTGTGATAAAAAGCCTTCTGTTTCGACTGCCAAACCTTTCAGGGGAGCATTTGCAAGCATTTTGCACCATTTTTGAGTGAATTTTTTTGCTGAAATTGTGACCCCGATTTGGCCGGTGTGATTGTGGAGGGCTGATTTCTTGTCCTGTGAGAAAAAGCCTTCTGTTTCGACTGCCAAACCTTTCAGGGGAGCATTTGCAAGCTTTTGGCACCATTTTTGAGTGAATTGCCAAAAGTCAGATTTTTGCTGAAATTGTGACCCCGGGGCTTAGGGATTTTTTCAAAAAAAAAATTCCGCCGGGTAAGTTGCTGAGGGCTAATTTCTTGTCCTGTGAGAAAAAGTCTTCTGTTTTGACTGCCAAACCTTTCAGGGGAGCATTTGCAAGCTTTTGGCATCATTTTTGAGTGAATTGCCAAAAGTCAGATTTTTGCTGAAATTGTGTCCCCGGGGCTTAGGGATTAAAAAAAAAAAAAAAAAAAAATCCGCCGGGTAAGTTGCTGAGGGCTGATTTCTTGTCCTGTGATAAAAAGCCTTCTGTTTTGACTGCCAAACCTTTCAGGGGAGCATTTGCAAGCTTTTGGCACCATTTTTGAGTGAATTGCCAAAAGTCAGATTTTTGCTGAAATTGTGAACCCGGGGCTTAGGGAGTTTTTCAAAAAAAAAATTCCGCCGGGTAGGTTGCTGAGGGGTTATTTCTTGTCCTGTGATAAAAAGCCTTCTGTTTCGACTGCCAAAACTTTCAGGGGAGTATTTGCAAGAGTTTGGCACCATTTTTGAGTGAATTGCCAAAAGTCAGATTTTTGCTGAAATTGTGACCCCGGGGCTTAGGGATTTTTTCAAAAAAAAAAAAAAAAAAAAATCCGCCGGGTAAGTTGCTGAGAGCTGATTTCTTGTCCTGTGATAAAAAGCCTTCTGTTTTGACTGCCAAACCTTTCAGGGGAGCATTTGCAAGCATTTGGCACCATTTTTGAGTGAATTTCCAAAAGTCAGATATTTGCTGAAATTGTGACCCCGATTCGGCCTGTTTATTTGTCGAGGGCTGATTTCTTGTCCTGTGATAAAAAGCCTTCTGTTTCGACTGCCAAACCTTTCAGGGGAGCATTTGCAAGCTTTTGGCACCATTTTTGAGTGAATTGCCAAAAGTCAGATTTTTGCTGAAATTGTGACCCCGGGGCATAGGGATTTTTTTTAAAAAAAAAATTCCACCGAGTAAGTTGCTGAGGGCTGATTTCTTGTCCTGTGATAAAAAGCCTTCTGTTTTGACTGCCAAACCTTTCAGGGGAGCATTTGCAAGCATTTGGCACCATTTTTGAGTGAATTTCCAAAAGTCAGATATTTGCTGAAATTGTGACCCCGATTCGGCCGGTTTATTTGTCGAGGGCTGATTTCTTGTCCTGTGATAAAAAGCCTTCTGTTTCGACTGCCAAACCTTTCAGGGGAGTATTTGCAAGAGTTTGGCACCATTTTTCAGTGAATTGCCAAAAGTCAGATTTTTGCTGAAATTTTGACCCCGGGGCTTAGGGGTTTTTTCAAAAAAAAAATAAAAAAATCCGCCGGGTAGGTTGCTGAGGGCTGATTTCTTGTCCTGTGATAAAAAGCCTTCTGTTTTGACTGCCAAACCTTTCAGGGGAGCATTTGCAAGCATTTGGCACCATTTTTGAGTGAATTTCCAAAAGTCAGATATTTGCTGAAATTGTGACCCCGATTCAGCCGGTTTATTTGTCGAGGGCTGATTTCTTGTCCTGTGATAAAAAGCCTTCTGTTTCGACTGCCAAACCTTTCAGGGGAGTATTTGCAAGAGTTTGGCAGCATTTTTGAGTGAATTTCCAAAAGTCAGATTTTTGCTGAAATTGTGACCCCGGGGCTTAGGGATTTTTTTTTTAAAAAAATTCCGCCGGGTAAGTTGCTGAGGGCTAATTTCTTGTCCTGTGAGAAAAAGCCTTCTGTTTTGACTGCCAAACCTTTCAGGGGAGCATTTGCAAGCTTTTGGCATCATTTTTGAGTGAATTGCCAAAAGTCAGATTTTTGCTGAAATTGTGACCCCGGGGCTTAGGGATTAAAAAAAAAAAAAAAAAAAAAAATCCGCCGGGTAAGTTGCTGAGGGCTGATTTCTTGTCCTGTGATAAAAAGCCTTCTGTTTTGACTGCCAAACCTTTCAGGGGAGCATTTGCAAGCTTTTGGCACCATTTTTGAGTGAATTGCCAAAAGTCAGATTTTTGCTGAAATTGTGAACCCGGGGCTTAGGGAGTTTTTCAAAAAAAAAATTCCGCCGGGTAGGTTGCTGAGGGGTTATTTCTTGTCCTGTGATAAAAAGCCTTCTGTTTCGACTGCCAAAACTTTCAGGGGAGTATTTGCAAGAGTTTGGCACCATTTTTGAGTGAATTTCCAAAAGTCAGATTTTTGCTGAAATTGTGACCCCGGGGCTTAGGGATTTTTTTAAAAAAAAAATTCCGCCGGGTAAGTTGCTGAGGGCTGATTTCTTGTCCTGTAATAAAAAGCCTTCTGTTTTGACTGCCAAACCTTTCAGGGGAGCATTTGCAAGCTTTTGGCACCATTTTTGAGTGAATTGCCAAAAGTCAGATTTTTGCTGAAATTGTGAACCCGGGGCTTAGGGATTTTTTCAAAAAAAAAAATCCGCCGGGTAAGTTGCTGAGGGCTGATTTCTTGTCCTGTGATAAAAAGCCTTCTGTTTCGACTGCCAAACCTTTCAGGGGAGTATTTGCAAGAGTTTGGCACCATTTTTCAGTGAATTGCCAAAAGTCAGATTTTTGCTGAAATTTTGACCCCGGGGCTTAGGGGTTTTTTCAAAAAAAAAAAAAAAATCCGCCGGGTAGGTTGCTGAGGGCTGATTTCTTGTCCTGTGATAAAAAGCCTTCTGTTTTGACTGCCAAACCTTTCAGGGGAGCATTTGCAAGCATTTGGCACCATTTTTGAGTGAATTTCCAAAAGTCAGATATTTGCTGAAATTGTGACCCCGATTCGGCCGGTTTATTTGTCGAGGGCTGATTTCTTGTCCTGTGAGAAAAAGCCTTCTGTTTCGACTGCCAAACCTTTCAGGGGAGTATTTGCAAGAGTTTGGCACCATTTTTGAGTGAATTTCCAAAAGTCAGATTTTTGCTGAAATTGTGACCCCAGGGCTTAGGGATTTTTTTTAAAAAAAAATTCCGCCGGGTAAGTTGCTGAGGGCTGATTTCTTGTCCTGTAATAAAAAGAATTCTGTTTTGACTGCCAAACCTTTCAGGGGAGCATTTGCAAGCTTTTGGCACCATTTTTGAGTGAATTGCCAAAAGTCAGATTTTTGCTGAAATTGTGAACCCGGGGCTTAGGAATTTTTTCAAAAAAAAAATTCCGCCGGGTAAGTTGCTGAGGGCTGATTTCTTGTCCTGTAATAAAAAGCCTTCTGTTTTGACTTCGAAACCTTTCAGGGGAGCATTTGCAAGCTTTTGGCACCATTTTTGAGTGAATGGCCAAAAGTCAGATTTTTGCTGAAATTGTGACCCCGGGGCTTAGGGATTTTTTTAAAAAAAAAAATTCCGCCGGGTAAGTTGCTGAGGGCTGATTTCTTGTCCTGTGAGAAAAAGCCTTCTGTTTTGACTGCCAAACCTTTCAGGGGAGCATTTGCAAGCATTTGGCACCATTTTTGAGTGAATTTCCAAAAGTCAGGTATTTGCTGAAATTTTGTCCCCGATTCAGTCGGTGTAATTGTGAAGGGCTGATTTCTTGTCCTGTGAGAAAAATCCTTCTGTATCGACTGCCAAACCATTCAGGGGAGTATTTGCAAGAGTTTGGCACCATTTTTGAGTGAATTGCCAAAAGTCAGATTTTTGCTGAAATTGTGACCCCGGGGCTTAGGGATTTTTTCAAAAAAAAAATTCCGCCGGGTAAGTTGCTGAGGGCTGATTTCTTGTCCTGTGATAAAAAGCCTTCTGTTTTGACTGCCAAACCTTTCAGGGGAGCATTTGCAAGCTTTTGGCACCATTTTTGAGTGAATTGCCAAAAGTCAGATATTTGCTGAAATTGTGACCCCAGGGCATAGGGATTTTTTTAAAAAAAAAAATTCCACCGAGTAAGTTGCTGAGGGCTGATTTCTTGTCCTGTGATAAAAAGCCTTCTGTTTTGACTGCCAAACCTTTCAGGGGAGCATTTGCAAGCATTTGGCACCATTTTTGAGTGAATTTCCAAAGGTCAGATATTTGCTGAAATTGTGACCCCGATTCGGCCGGTTTATTTGTCGAGGGCTGATTTCTTGTCCTGTGATAAAAAGCCTTCTGTTTCGACTGCCAAACCTTTCAGGGGAGTATTTGCAAGAGTTTGGCACCATTTTTGAGTGAATTGCCAAAAGTCAGATTTTTGCTGAAATTGTGACCGCAGGGCTTAGGGGTTTTTTCAAAAAAAAAAAATATCCGCCGGGTATGTTGCTGAGGGATGATTTCTTGTCCTGTGATAAAAAGCCTTCTGTTTTGACTGCCAAACCTTTCAGGGGAGCATTTGCAAGCATTTGGCACCATTTTTGAGTGAATTTCCAAAAGTCAGATATTTGCTGAAATTGTGACCCCGATTCGGCCGGTGTATTTGTGAAGGGCTGATTTCTTGTCCTGTGAGAAAAAGCCTTCTGTTTCGACTGCCAAACCTTTCAGGGGAGCATTTGCAAGCTTTTGGCACCATTTTTGAGTGAATTTCCAAAAGTCAGATATTTGCTGAAATTGTGACCCCGATTCGGCCGGTTTATTTGTCGAGGGCTGATTTCTTGTCCTGTGATAAAAAGCCTTCTGTTTCGACTGCCAAACCTTTCAGGGGAGTATTTGCAAGAGTTTGGCACCATTTTTGAGTGAATTTCCAAAAGTCAGATTTTTGCTAAAATTGTGACCCCAGGGCTTAGTGATTTTTTTTAAAAAAAAATTCCGCCGGGTAAGTTGCTGAGGGCTGATTTCTTGTCCTGTAATAAAAAGAATTCTGTTTTGACTGCCAAACCTTCCAGGGGAGCATTTGCAAGCTTTTGGCACCATTTTTTAGTGAATGGCCAAAAGTCAGATTTTTGCTGAAATTGTGACCCCGGGGCTTAGGGATTTTTTTTAAGAAAAAAATTCCGCCGGGTAAGTTGCTGAGGGCTGATTTCTTGTCCTGTGATAAAAAGCCTTCTGTTTTGACTGCCAAACCTTTCAGGGGAGCATTTGCAAGCATTTGGCACCATTTTTGAGTGAATTTCCAAAAGTCAGATATTTGCTGAAATTTTGTCCCCGATTCAGTCGGTGTAATTGTGGAGGGCTGATTTCTTGTCCTGTGAGAAAAAGCCATCTGTTTCGACTGCCAAACCTTTCAGGGGAGCATTTGCTAGCTTTTTGCACCATTTTTGAATGAATTGCCAAAAGTCAGATTTTTGCTGAAATTGTGACCCCGGGGCTTAGGGATTTTTTTAAAAAAAACAATTTCTGGCGGGTAAGTTGCTGAGGGCTGATTTCTTGTCCTGTGAAAAAAGCCTTCTGTTTTGACTGCCAAACCTTTCAGGGGAGCATTTGCAAGCATTTGGCACCATTTTTGAGTGAATTTCCAAAAGTCAGATATTTGCTGAAATTGTGACCCTGATTTGGCCGGTTTATTTGTCGAGGGCTGATTTCTTGTCCTGTGATAAAAAGCCTTCTTTCTCGACAGCCAAACCTTTCAGGGGAGCATTTGCAAGCTTTTGGCACTATTTTTGAGTGAATTGACAAAAGTCAGATTTTTGCTGAAATTTTGACCCCGGGGCTTAGGGGTTTATTCAAAAAAAAAAAAAAAATCCGCCGGGTAAGTTGCTGAGGGCTGATTTCTTGTCCTGTGATAAAAAGCCTTCTGTTTTGACTGCCAAACCTTTCAGGGGAGCATTTGCAAGCATTTGGCACCATTTTTGAGTGAATTTCCAAAAGTCAGTTATTTGCTGAAATTGTGACCCCGATTCGGCCGGTGTAATTGTGGAAGGCTGATTTCTTGTCCTGTGAGAAAAAGCCTTCTGTTTCGACTGCCAAACCTTTCAGGGGAGCATTTGCAAGCTTTTGGCATCATTTTTTAGTGAATTGCCAAAAGTCAGATTTTTGCTGAAATTGTGACCCCGGGGCTTAGGGATTTTTTCAAAAAAAAAATTCCGCCGGGTAATTTACTGAGGGCTGATTTCTTGTCCTGTGATAAAAAGCCTTCTGTTTTGAAGGCCACACCTTTCAGGGGAGCATTTGCAAGCTTTTGGCACCATTTTTGAGTGAATTGCCAAAAGTCAGATATTTGCTGAAATTGTGACGCCGGGGCTTAGGGATTTTTTCAAAAAAAAAATTTCCGACGGGTAAGTTGCTGAGGGCTGATTTCTTGTCCTGTGATAAAAAGCCTTCTGTTTTGACTGCCAAACCTATCAGGGGAGCATTTGCAAGCATTTGGCACGATTTTTGAGTGAATTTCCAAAAGTCAGATATTTGCTGAAATTGTGACCCCGATTCGGCCGGTTTATTTGTTGAGGGCTGATTTCTTGTCCTGTGATAAAAAGCCTTCTGTTTTGACTGCCAAACCTTTCAGGGGAGCATTTGCAAGGCTTTTGGCATCATTTTTTAGTGAATTGCCAAAAGTCAGATTTTTACTGAAATTGTGACCCCGGGGCTTAGGGATTTTTTCCAAAAAAAAATTCCGCCGGGTAAGTTGCTGAGGGCTGATTTCTTGTCCTGTGATAAAAAGCCTTCTGTTTCGACTGCCAAACCTTTCAGGGGAGCATTTGCAAGCTTTTGGCACCATTTTTGAGTGAATTGCCTAAAGTCAGATTTTTGCTGAAATTGTGACCCCGGGGCTTAGGAATTTTTTCAAAAAAAAAAATTACGCCGGTTAAGTTGCTGAGGGCTGATTTCTTGTCCTGTGATAAAAAGCCTTCTGTTTCAACTGCCAAACCTTTCAGGGGAGCATTTGCAAGCTTTTGGCACCATTTTTGAGTGAATTGCCAAAAGTCAGATTTTTGCTGAAAATGTGACCCCGGGGCTTAGGGATTTTTAAAAAAAAAACAATTTCTGCTGGGTAAGTTGCTGAGGGCTGATTTCTTGTCCTGTGAAAAAAGCCTTCTGTTTTGACTGCCAAACCTTTCAGGGGAGCATTTGCAAGCTTTTGCCACCATTTTTGAGTGAATTTCCAAAAGTCAGATATTTGCTGAAATTGTGACCCTGATTTGGCCGGTTTATTTGTCGAGGGCTGATTTCTTGTCCTGTGATAAAAAGCCTTCTTTCTCGACAGCCAAACCTTTCACGGGAGCATTTGCAAGCTTTTGGCACTATTTTTGAGTGAATTGCCAAAAGTCAGATTTTTGCTGAAATTTTGACCCCGGGGCTTAGGGGTTTATTCAAAAAAAAAAAAAAAAATCCGCCGGGTAAGTTGCTGAGGGCTGATTTCTTGTCCTGTGATAAAAAGCCTTCTGTTTCGACTGCCACACCTTTCAGGGGAGCATTTGCAAGCATTTGGCACCATTTTTGAGTGAATTGCCAAAAGTCAGATATTTGCTGAAATTGTGACCCCGATTCGGCCGGTGTATTTGTGAAGGGCTGATTTCTTGTCCTGTGAGAAAAAGCCTTCTGTTTCGACTGCCAAACCTTTCAGGGGAGCATTTGCAAGCTTTTGGCACCATTTTTGAGTGAATTTACAAAAGTCAGAAATTTGCTGAAATTGTGACCCCGATTCGGCCGGTTTATTTGTCGAGGGCTGATTTCTTGTCCTGTGATAAAAAGCCTTCTTTCTCGACAGCCAAACCTTTCAGGGGAGCATTTGCAAGCTTTTGGCACTATTTTTGAGTGAATTGCCAAAAGTCAGATTTTTGCTGAAATTTTGACCCCGGGGCTTAGGGGTTTATTAAAAAAAAAAAAAAAAATCCGCCGGGTAAGTTGCTGAGGGCTAATTTCTTGTCCTGTGATAAAAAGCCTTCTGTTTTGACTGCCAAACCTTTCAGGGGAGCATTTGCAAGCATTTGGCACCATTTTTGAGTGAATTTCCAAAAGTCAGATATTTGATGAAATTGTGACCCCGATTCGGCCGGTGTAATTGTGGAAGGCTGATTTCTTGTCCTGTGAGAAAAAGCCTTCTGTTTCGACTGCCAAACCTTTCAGGGGAGCATTTGCAAGCTTTTGGCATCATTTTTTAGTGAATTGCCAAAAGTCAGATTTTTGCTGAAATTGTGACCCCGGGGCTTAGGGATTTTTTCAAAAAAAAAATTCCGCCGGGTAATTTACTGAGGGCTGATTTCTTGTCCTGTGATAAAAAGCCTTCTGTTTTGAAGGCCACACCTTTCAGGGGAGCATTTGCAAGCTTTTGGCACCATTTTTGAGTGAATTGCCAAAAGTCAGATATTTGCTGAAATTGTGACGCCGGGACTTAGGGATTTTTTCAAAAAAAAATTTCCGACGGGTAAGTTGCTGAGGGCTGATTTCTTGTCCTGTGATAAAAAGCCTTCTGTTTTGACTGCCAAACCTATCAGGGGAGCATTTGCAAGCATTTGGCACGATTTTTGAGTGAATTTCCAAAAGTCAGATATTTGCTGAAATTGTGACCCCGATTCGGCCGGTTTATTTGTCGAGGGCTGATTTCTTGTCCTGTGATAAAAAGCCTTCTGTTTTGACTGCCAAACCTTTCAGGGGAGCATTTGCAAGCTTTTGGCACCATTTTTGAGTGAATTGCCAAAAGTCAGATTTTTGCTGAAACTGTGACCCCGGGGCTTAGAAATTTTTTCAAAAAAAAAATTCTGCCGGGTAAGTTGCTGAGGGCTGATTTCTTGTCCTGTGATAAAAAGCCTTCTGTTTCAACTGCCAAACCTTTCAGGGGAGCATTTGCAAGCTTTTGGCACCATTTTTGAGTGAATTGCCAAAAGTCAGATTTTTGCTGAAAATGTGACCCCGGGGCTTAGGGATTTTAAAAAAAAAAACAATTTCTGCCGGGTAAGTTGCTGAGGGCTGATTTCTTGTCCTGTGAAAAAAGCCTTCTGTTTTGACTGCCAAACCTTTCAGGGGAGCATTTGCAAGCTTTTGCCACCATTTTTGAGTGAATTGCCAAAAGTCAGATTTTTGCTGAAATTGTGACCCCGGGGCTTAGGGATTTTTTCCAAAAAAAAATTCCGCCGGGTAAGTTGCTGAGGGCTGGTTTCTTGTCCTGTGATAAAAATCCTTCTGTTTTGACTGCCAAACCTTTCAGGGGAGCATTTGCAAGCATTTGGCACCATTTTTGAGTGAATTTCCAAAGGTCAGATATTTGCTGAAATTGTGACCCCGATTCGGCCGTTTTATTTGTCGAGGGCTGATTTCTTGTCCTGTGATAAAAAGCCTTCTGTTTCGACTGCCAAACCTTTCAGGGGAGTATTTGCAAGAGTTTGGCACCATTTTTCAGTGAATTGCCAAAAGTCAGATTTTTGCTGAAATTTTGACCCCGGGGCTTAGGGGTTTTTTCAAAAAAAAAAAAAAAAAATCCGCCGGGTAGGTTGCTGAGGGCTGATTTCTTGTCCTGTGATAAAAAGCCTTCTGTTTTGACTGCCAAACCTTTCAGGGGAGCATTTGCAAGCATTTGGCACCATTTTTGAGTGAATTTCCAAAAGTCAGATATTTGCTGAAATTGTGACCCCGATTCGGCCGGTTTATTTGTCGAGGGCTGATTTCTTGTCCTGTGATAAAAAGCCTTCTGTTTCGACTGCCAAACCTTTCAGGGGAGTATTTGCAAGAGTTTGGCACCATTTTTGAGTGAATTTCCAAAAGTCAGATTTTTGCTGAAATTGTGACCCCAGGGCTTAGGGATTTTTTTTAAAAAAAATTCTGCCGGGTAAGTTGCTGAGGGCTGATTTCTTGTCCTGTGATAAAAAGCCTTCTGTTTCAACTGCCAAACCTTTCAGGGGAGCATTTGCAAGCTTTTGGCACCATTTTTGAGTGGATTGCCAAAAGTCAGATTTTTGCTGAAAATGTGACCCCGGGGATTAGGGATTTTAAAAAAAAAAAACAATTTCTGCCGGGTAAGTTGCTGAGGGCTGATTTCTTGTCCTGTGAAAAAAGCCTTCTGTTTTGACTGCCAAACCTTTCAGGGGAGCATTTGCAAGCTTTTGCCACCATTTTTGAGTGAATTGCCAAAAGTCAGATTTTTGCTGAAATTGTGACCCCGGGGCTTAGGGATTTTTTCCAAAAAAAAATTCCGCCGGGTAAGTTGCTGAGGGCTGGTTTCTTGTCCTGTGATAAAAATCCTTCTGTTTTGACTGCCAAACCTTTCAGGGGAGCATTTGCAAGCATTTGGCACCATTTTTGAGTGAATTTCCAAAGGTCAGATATTTGCTGAAATTGTGACCCCGATTCGGCCGTTTTATTTGTCGAGGGCTGATTTCTTGTCCTGTGATAAAAAGCCTTCTGTTTCGACTGCCAAACCTTTCAGGGGAGTATTTGCAAGAGTTTGGCACCATTTTTCAGTGAATTGCCAAAAGTCAGATTTTTGCTGAAATTTTGACCCCGGGGCTTAGGGGTTTTTTCAAAAAAAAAAAAAAAATCCGCCGGGTAGGTTGCTGAGGGCTGATTTCTTGTCCTGTGATAAAAAGCCTTCTGTTTTGACTGCCAAACCTTTCAGGGGAGCATTTGCAAGCATTTGGCACCATTTTTGAGTGAATTTCCAAAAGTCAGATATTTGCTGAAATTGTGACCCCGATTCGGCCGGTTTATTTGTCGAGGGCTGATTTCTTGTCCTGTGATAAAAAGCCTTCTGTTTCGACTGCCAAACCTTTCAGGGGAGTATTTGCAAGAGTTTGGCACCATTTTTGAGTGAATTTCCAAAAGTCAGATTTTTGCTGAAATTGTGACCCCAGGGCTTAGGGATTTTTTTTAAAAAAAAATCCGCCGGGTAAGTTGCTGAGGGCTGATTTCTTGTCCTGTGATAAAAAGCCTTCTGTTTCGACTGCCAAACCTTTCAGGGGAGTATTTGCAAGAGTTTGGCACCATTTTTCAGTGAATTGCCAAAAGTCAGATTTTTGCTGAAATTTTGACCCCGAGGCTTAGGGGTTTTTTCAAAAAAAAAAAAAATAATCCGCCGGGTAGGTTGCTGAGGGCTGATTTCTTGTCCTGTGATAAAAAGCCTTCTGTTTTGACTGCCAAACCTTTCAGGGGAGCATTTGCAAGCATTTGGCACCATTTTTGAGTGAATTTCCAAAAGTCAGATATTTGCTGAAATTGTGACCCCGATTCGGCCGGTTTATTTGTCGAGGGCTGATTTCTTGTCCTGTGAGAAAAAGCCTTCTGTTTCGACTGCCAAACCTTTCAGGGGAGCATTTGCAAGAGTTTGGCACCATTTTTGAGTGAATTTCCAAAAGTCAGATTTTTGCTGAAATTGTGACCCCAGGGCTTAGGGATTTTTTTAAAAAAAAAATTTCGCCGGGTAAGTTGCTGAGGGCTGATTTCTTGTCCTGTAATAAAAAGAATTCTGTTTTGACTGCCAAACCTTTCAGGGGAGCATTTGCAAGCTTTTGGCACCATTTTTGAGTGAATTGCCAAAAGTCAGATTTTTGCTGAAATTGTGAACCCGGGGCTTAGGGATTTTTTCAAAAAAAAAAATTCCGCCGGGTAAGTTGCTGAGGGCTGATTTCTTGTCCTGTAATAAAAAGCCTTCTGTTTTGACTTCCAAACCTTTCAGGGGAGCATTTGCAAGCTTTTGGCACCATTTTTGAGTGAATGGCCAAAAGTCAGATTTTTGCTGAAATTGTGACCCCGGGGCTTAGGGATTTTTTTTAAAAAAAAAATTCCGCCGGGTAAGTTGCTGAGGGCTGATTTCTTGTCCTGTGATAAAAAGCCTTCTGTTTTGACTGCCAAACCTTTCAGGGGAGCATTTGCAAGCATTTGGCACCATTTTTGAGTGAATTTCCAAAAGTCAGATATTTGCTGAAATTTTGTCCCCGATTCAGTCGGTGTAATTGTGGAGGGCTGATTTCTTGTCCTGTGAGAAAAAGCCTTCTGTATCGACTGCCAAACCATTCAGGGGAGTATTTGCAAGAGTTTGGCACCATTTTTGAGTGAATTGCCAAAAGTCAGATTTTTGCTGAAATTGTGACCCCGGGGCTTAGGGATTTTTTCAAAAAAAAAATTCCGCCGGGTAAGTTGCTGAGGGCTGATTTCTTGTCCTGTGATAAAAAGCCTTCTGTTTTGACTGCCAAACCTTTCAGGGGAGCATTTGCAAGCTTTTGGCACCATTTTTGAGTGAATTGCCAAAAGTCAGATATTTGCTGAAATTGTGACCCCGGGGCATAGGGATTTTTTTAAAAAAAAAAATTCCACCGAGTAAGTTGCTGAGGGCTGATTTCTTGTCCTGTGATAAAAAGCCTTCTGTTTTGACTGCCAAACCTTTCAGGGGAGCATTTGCAAGCATTTGGCACCATTTTTGAGTGAATTTCCAAAGGTCAGATATTTGCTGAAATTGTGACCCCGATTCGGCCGGTTTATTTGTCGAGGGCTGATTTCTTGTCCTGTGATAAAAAGCCTTCTGTTTCGACTGCCAAACCTTTCAGGGGAGTATTTGCAAGAGTTTGGCACCATTTTTGAGTTAATTGCCAAAAGTCAGATTTTTGCTGAAATTGTGACCCCAGGGCTTAGGGGTTTTTTCAAAAAAAAAAAATATCCGCCGGGTAGGTTGCTGAGGGATGATTTCTTGTCCTGTGATAAAAAGCCTTCTGTTTTGACTGCCAAACCTTTCAGGGGAGCATTTGCAAGCATTTGGCACCATTTTTGAGTGAATTTCCAAAAGTCAGATATTTGCTGAAATTGTGACCCCGATTCGGCCGGTGTATTTGTGAAGGGCTGATTTCTTGTCCTGTGAGAAAAAGCCTTCTGTTTCGACTGCCAAACCTTTCAGGGGAGCATTTGCAA
Source organism: Podarcis erhardii (assembly GCF_964252035.2). Classification (NCBI taxonomy): domain Eukaryota; kingdom Metazoa; phylum Chordata; class Lepidosauria; order Squamata; family Lacertidae; genus Podarcis; species Podarcis erhardii. The sequence goes on from NC_138502.1 coordinate 44,564,198, forward strand.
GCTTTTGGCACCATTTTTGAGTGAATTTCCAAAAGTCAGATATTTGCTGAAATTGTGACCCCGATTCGGCCGGTTTATTTGTCGAGGGCTGATTTCTTGTCCTGTGATAAAAAGCCTTCTGTTTCGACTGCCAAACCTTTCAGGGGAGTATTTGCAAGAGTTTGGCACCATTTTTGAGTGAATTTCCAAAAGTCAGATTTTTGCTAAAATTGTGACCCCAGGGCTTAGTGATTTTTTTAAAAAAAAAAATCCGCCGGGTAAGTTGCTGAGGGCTGATTTCTTGTCCTGTAATAAAAAGAATTCTGTTTTGACTGCCAAACCTTTCAGGGGAGCATTTGCAAGCTTTTGGCACCATTTTTGAGTGAATTGCCAAAAGTCAGATTTTTGCTGAAATTGTGAACCCGGGGCTTAGGGATTTTTTCAAAAAAAAAATTCCGCCGGGTAAGTTGCTGAGGGCTGATTTCTTGTCCTGTAATAAAAAGCCTTCTGTTTTGACTTCCAAACCTTTCAGGGGAGCATTTGCAAGCTTTTGGCACCATTTTTGAGTGAATGGCCAAAAGTCAGATTTTTGCTGAAATTGTGACCCCGGGGCTTAGGGATTTTTTTTTAAAAAAAAATTCCGCCGGGTAAGTTGCTGAGGGCTGATTTCTTGTCCTGTGATAAAAAGCCTTCTGTTTTGACTGCCAAACCTTTCAGGGGAGCATTTGCAAGCATTTGGCACCATTTTTGAGTGAATTTCCAAAAGTCAGATATTTGCTGAAATTTTGTCCCCGATTCAGTCGGTGTAATTGTGGAGGGCTGATTTCTTGTCCTGTGAGAAAAAGCCTTCTGTATCGACTGCCAAACCATTCAGGGGAGTATTTGCAAGAGTTTGGCACCATTTTTGAGTGAATTGCCAAAAGTCAGATATTTGCTGAAATTGTGACCCCGGGGCATAGGGATTTTTTTTAAAAAAAAAATTCCGCCGAGTAAGTTGCTGAGGGCTGATTTCTTGTCCTGTGATAAAAAGCCTTCTGTTTTGACTGCCAAACCTTTCAGGGGAGCATTTGCAAGCATTTGGCACCATTTTTGAGTGAATTTCCAAAAGTCAGATATTTGCTGAAATTGTGACCCCGATTCGGCCGGTTTATTTGTCGAGGGCTGATTTCTTGTCCTGTGATTAAAAGCCTTCTGTTTCGACTGCCAAACCTTTCAGGGGAGTATTTGCAAGAGTTTGGCACCATTTTTGAGTGAATTGCCAAAAGTCAGATTTTTGCTGAAATTTTGACCCCGGGGCTTAGGGGTTTTTTCAAAAAAAAAAAAATCCGCCGGGTAGGTTGCTGAGGGCTGATTTCTTGTCCTGTGATAAAAAGCCTTCTGTTTTGACTGCCAAACCTTTCAGGGGAGCATTTGCAAGCATTTGGCACCATTTTTGAGTGAATTTCCAAAAGTCAGATATTTGCTGAAATTGTGACCCCGATTCGGCCGGTGTATTTGTGAAGGGCTGATTTCTTGTCCTGTGAGAAAAAGCCTTCTGTTTCGACTGCCAAACCTTTCAGGGGAGCATTTGCAAGCTTTTGGCACCATTTTTGAGTGAATTTCCAAAAGTCAGATATTTGCTGAAATTGTGACCCCGATTCGGCCGGTTTATTTGTCGAGGGCTGATTTCTTGTCCTGTGATAAAAAGCCTTCTGTTTCGACTGCCAAACCTTTCAGGGGAGCATTTGCAAGCTTTTGGCATCATTTTTTAGTGAATTGCCAAAAGTCAGATTTTTACTGAAATTGTGACCGCGGGGCTTAGGGATTTTTTCCAAAAAAAAATTCCGCCGGGTACGTTGCTGAGGGCTGATTTCTTGTCCTGTGATAAAAAGCCTTCTGTTTCGACTGCCAAACCTTTCAGGGGAGCATTTGCTAGCTTTTTGCACCATTTTTGAATGAATTGCCAAAAGTCAGATTTTTGCTGAAATTGTGACCCCGGGGCTTAGGGATTTTTTTAAAAAAAACAATTTCTGGCGGGTAAGTTGCTGAGGGCTGATTTCTTGTCCTGTGAAAAAAGCCTTCTGTTTTGACTGCCAAACCTTTCAGGGGAGCATTTGCAAGCATTTGGCACCATTTTTGAGTGAATTTCCAAAAGTCAGATATTTGCTGAAATTGTGACCCTGATTTGGCCGGTTTATTTGTCGAGGGCTGATTTCTTGTCCTGTGATAAAAAGCCTTCTTTCTCGACAGCCAAACCTTTCAGGGGAGCATTTGCAAGCTTTTGGCACTATTTTTGAGTGAATTGCCAAAAGTCAGATTTTTGCTGAAATTTTGACCCCGGGGCTTAGGGGTTTATTAAAAAAAAAAAAAAAAATCCGCCGGGTAAGTTGCTGAGGGCTGATTTCTTGTCCTGTGATAAAAAGCCTTCTGTTTTGACTGCCAAACCTTTCAGGGGAGCATTTGCAAGCATTTGGCACCATTTTTGAGTGAATTTCCAAAAGTCAGTTATTTGCTGAAATTGTGACCCCGATTCGGCCGGTGTAATTGTGGAAGGCTGATTTCTTGTCCTGTGAGAAAAAGCCTTCTGTTTCGACTGCCAAACCTTTCAGGGGAGCATTTGCAAGCTTTTGGCATCATTTTTTAGTGAATTGCCAAAAGTCAGATTTTTGCTGAAATTGTGACCCCGGGGCTTAGGGATTTTTTCAAAAAAAAAATTCCGCCGGGTAATTTACTGAGGGCTGATTTCTTGTCCTGTGATAAAAAGCCTTCTGTTTTGAAGGCCAAACCTTTCAGGGGAGCATTTGCAAGCTTTTGGCACCATTTTTGAGTGAATTGCCAAAAGTCAGATATTTGCTGAAATTGTGACTCCGGGGCTTAGGGATTTTTTCAAAAAAAAAATTTCCGACGGGTAAGTTGCTGAGGGCTGATTTCTTGTCCTGTGATAAAAAGCCTTCTGTTTCGACTGCCACACCTTTCAGGGGAGCATTTGCAAGCTTTTGGCACCATTTTTGAGTGAATTGCCAAAAGTCAGATATTTGCTGAAATTGTGACCCCGATTCGGCCGGTGTATTTGTGAAGGGCTGATTTCTTGTCCTGTGAGAAAAAGCCTTCTGTTTCGACTGCCAAACCTTTCAGGGGAGCATTTGCAAGCTTTTGGCACCATTTTTGAGTGAATTTCCAAAAGTCAGATATTTGCTGAAATTGTGACCCCGATTCGGCCGGTTTATTTGTCGAGGGCTGATTTCTTGTCCTGTGATAAAAAGCCTTCTTTCTCGACAGCCAAACCTTTCAGGGGAGCATTTGCAAGCTTTTGGCACTATTTTTGAGTGAATTGCCAAAAGTCAGATTTTTGCTGAAATTTTGACCCCGGGGCTTAGGGGTTTATTCAAAAAAAAAAAAAAAATCCGCCGGGTAAGTTCCTGAGGGCTGATTTCTTGTCCTGTGATAAAAAGCCTTCTGTTTTGACTGCCAAACCTTTCAGGGGAGCATTTGCAAGCATTTGGCACCATTTTTGAGTGAATTTCCAAAAGTCAGATATTTGCTGAAATTGTGACCCCGATTCGGCCGGTGTAATTGTGGAAGGCTGATTTCTTGTCCTGTGAGAAAAAGCCTTCTGTTTTGACTGCCAAACCTATCAGGGGAGCATTTGCAAGCATTTGGCACGATTTTTGAGTGAATTTCCAAAAGTCAGATATTTGCTGAAATTGTGACCCCGATTCGGCCGGTTTATTTGTCGAGGGCTGATTTCTTGTCCTGTGATAAAAAGCCTTCTGTTTTGACTGCCAAACCTTTCAGGGGAGCATTTGCAAGGCTTTTGGCATCATTTTTTAGTGAATTGCCAAAAGTCAGATTTTTACTGAAATTGTGACCCCGGGGCTTAGGGATTTTTTCCCAAAAAAAATTCCGCCGGGTAAGTTGCTGAGGGCTGATTTCTTGTCCTGTGATAAAAAGCCTTCTGTTTTGACTGCCAAACCTTTCAGGGGAGCATTTGCAAGCATTTGGCACCATTTTTGAGTGAATTGCCAAAAGTCAGATTTTTGCTGAAATTGTGACCCCGGGGCTTAGGGATTTTTTCAAAAAAAAAAATTACGCCGGTTAAGTTGCTGAGGGCTGATTTCTTGTCCTGTGATAAAAAGCCTTCTGTTTTGACTGCCAAACCTTTCAGGGGAGCATTTGCAAGCTTTTGGCACCATTTTTGAGTGAATTGCCAAAAGTCAGATTTTTGCTGAAACTGTGACCCTGGGGCTTAGGAATTTTTTCAAAAAAAAAATTCTGCCGGGTAAGTTGCTGAGGGCTGATTTCTTGTCCTGTGATAAAAAGCCTTCTGTTTCAACTGCCAAACCTTTCAGGGGAGCATTTGCAAGCTTTTGGCACCATTTTTGAGTGAATTGCCAAAAGTCAGATTTTTGCTGAAAATGTGACCCCGGGGCTTAGGGATTTTTAAAAAAAAAACAATTTCTGCCGGGTAAGTTGCTGAGGGCTGATTTCTTGTCCTGTGAAAAAAGCCTTCTGTTTTGACTGCCAAACCTTTCAGGGGAGCATTTGCAAGCTTTTGCCATCATTTTTGAGTGAATTGCCAAAAGTCAGATTTTTGCTGAAATTGTGACCCCGGGGCTTAGGGATTTTTTCCAAAAAAAAATTCCGCCGGGTAAGTTGCTGAGGGCTGGTTTCTTGTCCTGTGATAAAAATCCTTCTGTTTTGACTGCCAAACCTTTCAGGGGAGCATTTGCAAGCATTTGGCACCATTTTTGAGTGAATTTCCAAAGGTCAGATATTTGCTGAAATTGTGACCCCGATTCGGACGTTTTATTTGTCGAGGGCTGATTTCTTGTCCTGTGATAAAAAGCCTTCTGTTTCGACTGCCAAACCTTTCAGGGGAGTATTTGCAAGAGTTTGGCACCATTTTTGAGTGAATTGCCAAAAGTCAGATTTTTGCTGAAATTTTGACCCCGGGGCTTAGGGGTTTTTTCAAAAAAAAAAAAAAAAAAATCCGCCGGGTAGGTTGCTGAGGGCTGATTTCTTGTCCTGTGATAAAAAGCCTTCTGTTTTGACTGCCAAACCTTTCAGGGGAGCATTTGCAAGCATTTGGCACCATTTTTGAGTGAATTTCCAAAAGTCAGATATTTGCTGAAATTGTGACCCCGATTCGGCCGGTTTATTTGTCGAGGGCTGATTTCTTGTCCTGTGATAAAAAGCCTTCTGTTTCGACTGCCAAACCTTTCAGGGGAGTATTTGCAAGAGTTTGGCACCATTTTTGAGTGAATTTCCAAAAGTCAGATATTTGCTGAAATTGTGACCCCGATTCGGCCGGTTTATTTGTCGAGGGCTGATTTCTTGTCCTGTGATAAAAAGCCTTCTGTTTCGACTGCCAAACCTTTCAGGGGAGCATTTGCAAGCATTTGGCACCATTTTTGAGTGAATTTCCAAAAGTCAGATATTTGCTGAAATTGTGACCCCGATTCGGCCGGTGTATTTGTGAAGGGCTGATTTCTTGTCCTGTGAGAAAAAGCCTTCTGTTTCGACTGCCAAACCTTTCAGGGGAGCATTTGCAAGCTTTTGGTACCATTTTTGAGTGAATTTCCAAAAGTCAGATATTTGATGAAAATGTGACCCCGGGGCTTAGGAATTTTTTCAAAAAACAATTTCTGCCGGGTAAGTTGCTGAGGGCTGATTTCTTGTCCTGTGAAAAAAGCCTTCTGTTTTGACTGCCAAACCTTTCAGGGGAGCATTTGCAAGCTTTTGCCACCATTTTTGAGTGAATTGCCAAAAGTCAGATTTTTGCTGAAATTTTGACCCCGGGGCTTAGGGGTTTATTCAAAAAAAAAAAAAAATTCCGCCGGGTAAGTTGCTGAGGGCTGATTTCTTGTCCTGTGATAAAAAGCCTTCTGTTTTGACTGCCAAACCTTTCAGGGGAGCATTTGCAAGCATTTGGCACCATTTTTGAGTGAATTTCCAAAAGTCAGATATTTGCTGAAATTGTGACCCCGATTCGGCCGGTGTATTTGTGAAGGGCTGATTTCTTGTCCTGTGAGAAAAAGCCTTCTGTTTCGACTGCCAAACCTTTCAGGGGAGCATTTGCAAGCTTTTGGCACCATTTTTGAGTGAATTTCCAAAAGTCAGATATTTCCTGAAATTGTGACCCCGATTCGGCCGGTTTATTTGTCGAGGGCTGATTTCTTGTCCTGTGATAAAAAGCCTTCTTTCTCGACAGCCAAACCTTTCAGGGGAGCATTTGCAAGCTTTTGGCACTATTTTTGAGTGAATTGCCAAAAGTCAGATTTTTGCTGAAATTTTGACCCCGGGGCTTAGGGGTTTATTCAAAAAAAAAAAAAAAATCCGCCGGGTAAGTTGCTGAGGGCTGATTTCTTGTCCTGTGATAAAAAGCCTTCTGTTTTGACTGCCAAACCTTTCAGGGGAGCATTTGCAAGCATTTGGCACCATTTTTGAGTGAATTTCCAAAAGTCAGTTATTTGCTGAAATTGTGACCCCGATTCGGCCGGTGTAATTGTGGAAGGCTGATTTCTTGTCCTGTGAGAAAAAGCCTTCTGTTTCGACTGCCAAACCTTTCAGGGGAGCATTTGCAAGCTTTTGGCATCATTTTTTAGTGAATTGCCAAAAGTCAGATTTTTGCTGAAATTGTGACCCCGATTCGGCCGGTGTATTTGTGAAGGGCTGATTTCTTGTCCTGTGAGAAAAAGCCTTCTGTTTCGACTGCCAAACCTTTCAGGGGAGCATTTGCAAGCTTTTGGCACCATTTTTGAGTGAATTTCCAAAAGTCAGATATTTGCTGAAATTGTGACCCCGATTCGGCCGGTTTATTTGTCGAGGGCTGATTTCTTGTCCTGTGATAAAAAGCCTTCTGTTTCGACTGCCAAACCTTTCAGGGGAGTATTTGCAAGAGTTTGGCACCATTTTTGAGTGAATTTCCAAAAGTCAGATTTTTGCTGAAATTGTGACCCCGGGGCTTAGGGATTTTTTTTAAAAAAAAATTCCGCCGGGTAAGTTGCTGAGGGCTGATTTCTTGTCCTGCAATAAAAAGCCTTCTGTTTTGACTGCCAAACCTTTCAGGGGAGCATTTGCAAGCTTTTGGCACCATTTTTGAGTGAATTTCCAAAAGTCAGATATTTGCTGAAATTGTGACGCCGGGGCTTAGGGATTTTTTCAAAAAAAAAAAATTCCGCCGGGTAAGTTGCTGAGGGCTGATTTCTTGTCCTGTGATAAAAAGCCTTCTGTTTTGACTGCCACACCTTTCAGGGGAGCATTTGCAAGCTTTTGGCACCATTTTTGAGTGAATTGCCAAAAGTCAGATTTTTGCTGAAATTGTGACCCCGGGGCTTAGGGATTTTTTTTAAAAAAAAATTCCGCCGGGTAAGTTGCTGAGGGCTGATTTCTTGTCCTGTGATAAAAAGCCTTCTGTTTTGACTGCCAAACCTATCAGGGGAGCATTTGCAAGCATTTGGCACGATTTTTGAGTGAATTTCCAAAAGTCAGATATTTGCTGAAATTGTGACCCCGATTCGGCCGGTTTATTTGTCGAGGGCTGATTTCTTGTCCTGTGATAAAAAGCCTTCTGTTTTGACTGCCAAACCTTTCAGGGGAGCATTTGCAAGGCTTTTGGCATCATTTTTTTAGTGAATTGCCAAAAGTCAGATTTTTACTGAAATTGTGACCCCGGGGCTTAGGGATTTTTTCCAAAAAAAAATTCCCCCGGGTAAGTTGCTGAGGGCTGATTTCTTGTCCTGTGATAAAAAGCCTTCTTTCTCGACAGCCAAACCTTTCAGGGGAGCATTTGCAAGCTTTTGGCACTATTTTTGAGTGAATTGCCAAAAGTCAGATTTTTGCTGAAATTTTGACCCCGGGGCTTAGGGGTTTATTAAAAAAAAAAAAAAAAAATCCGCCGGGTAAGTTGCTGAGGGCTGATTTCTTGTCCTGTGATAAAAAGCCTTCTGTTTTGACTGCCAAACCTTTCAGGGGAGCATTTGCAAGCATTTGGCACCATTTTTGAGTGAATTTCCAAAAGTCAGATATTTGCTGAAATTGTGACCCCGATTCGGCCGGTGTAATTGTGGAAGGCTGATTTTTTGTCCTGTGAGAAAAAGCCTTCTGTTTCGACTGCCAAACCTTTCAGGGGAGCATTTGCAAGCTTTTGGCATCATTTTTTAGTGAATTGCCAAAAGTCAGATTTTTGCTGAAATTGTGACCCCGGGGCTTAGGGATTTTTTCAAAAAAAAAATTCCGCCGGGTAATTTACTGAGGGCTGATTTCTTGTCCTGTGATAAAAAGCCTTCTGTTTTGAAGGCCAAACCTTTCAGGGGAGCATATGCAAGCTTTTGGCACCATTTTTGAGTGAATTGCCAAAAGTCAGATATTTGCTGAAATTGTGACGCCGGGGCTTAGGGATTTTTTCAAAAAAAAAAATTCCGACGGGTAAGTTGCTGAGGGCTGATTTCTTGTCCTGTGATAAAAAGCCTTCTGTTTTGACTGCCAAACCTTTCAGGGGAGCATTTGCAAGCTTTTGGCACCATTTTTGAGTGAATTGCCAAAAGTCAGATTTTTGCTGAAATTGTGACCCCGGGGCTTAGGAATTTTTTCAAAAAAAAAAATTACGCCGGGTAAGTTGCTGAGGGCTGATTTCTTGTCCTGTGATAAAAAGCCTTCTGTTTCAACTGCCAAACCTTTCAGGGGAGCATTTGCAAGCTTTTGGCACCATTTTTGAGTGAATTGCCAAAAGTCAGATTTTTGCTGAAACTGTGACCCCGGGGCTTAGGGATTTTTTAAAAAAAACAATTTCTGCCGGGTAAGTTGCTGAGGGCTGATTTCTTGTCCTGTGAAAAAACCCTTCTGTTTTGACTGCCAAACCTTTCAGGGGAGCATTTGCAAGCTTTTGCCACCATTTTTGAGTGAATTGCCAAAAGTCAGATTTTTGCTGAAATTGTGACCCCGGGGCTTAGGGATTTTTTCCAAAAAAAAATTCCGCCGGGTAAGTTGCTGAGGGCTGGTTTCTTGTCCTGTGATAAAAATCCTTCTGTTTTGACTGCCAAACCTTTCAGGGGAGCATTTGCCAGCATTTGGCACCATTTTTGAGTGAATTTCCAAAAGTCAGTTATTTGCTGAAATTGTGACCCCGATTCGGCCGGTTTATTTGTCGAGGGCTGATTTCTTGTCCTGTGATAAAAAGCCTTCTGTTACGACTGCCAAACCTTTCAGGGGAGTATTTGCAAGAGTTTGGCACCATTTTTGAGTGAATTTCCAAAAGTCAGATTTTTGCTGAAATTGTGACCCCAGGGCTTAGGGATTTTTTTAAAAAAAAAAATTCCGCCGGGTAAGTTGCTGAGGGCTGATTTCTTGTCCTGTAATAAAAAGAATTCTGTTTTGACTGCCAAACCTTTCAGGGGAGCATTTGCAAGCTTTTGGCACCATTTTTGAGTGAATTGCCAAAAGTCAGATTTTTGCTGAAATTGTGACCCCGATTCGGCCGGTTTATTTGTTGAGGGCTGATTTCTTCTCCTGTGATAAAAAGCCTTCTGTTTCGACTGCCAAACCTTTCAGGGGAGTATTTTCAAGAGTTTGGCACCATTTTTGAGTGAATTTCCAAAAGTCAGATTTTTGCTGAAATTGTTACCCCGGGGCTTAGGGATTTTTTCAAAAAAAATAAAATCCGCCGGGTAAGTTGCTGAGGGCTGATTTCTTGTCCTGTAATAAAAAGCCTTCTGTTTTGACTGCCAAACCTTTCAGCGGAGCATTTGCAAGCTTTTGGCACCATTTTTGAGTGAATTGCCAAAAGTCAGATTTTTGCTGAAATTGTGACCCCAGGGCTTAGGGATTTAAAAAAAAAAAAAAAAAATCCGCCGGGTAAGTTTCTGAGAGCTGATTTCTTCTCCTGTGATAAAAATCCTTCTGTTTTGACTGCCAAACCTTTCAGGGGAGCATTTGCAAGCATTTGGCACCATTTTTGAGTGAATTTCCAAAAGTCAGATATTTGCTGAAATTTTGTCCCCGATTCAGTCGGTGTAATTGTGGAGGGCTGATTTCTTGTCCTGTGAGAAAAAGCCTTCTGTATCGACTGCCAAACCTTTCAGGGGAGCATTTGCAAGCATTTGGCACCATTTTTGAGTGAATTTCCAAAAGTCAGATATTTTCTGAAATTGTGACCCCGGGGCTTAGGGATTTTTTCAAAAAAAAAAAAAATCCGCCGGGTAAGTTGCTGACAGCTGATTTCTTGTCCTGTGATAAAAAGCCTTCTGTTTTGACTGCCAAACCTTTCAGGGGAGCATTTGCAAGCTTTTGGCACCATTTTTGAGTGAATTTCCAAAAGTCAGATATTTGCTGAAATTGTGACCCCGATTCGGCCGGTTTATTTGTTGAGGGCTGATTTCTTCTCCTGTGATAAAAAGCCTTCTGTTTCGACTGCCAAACCTTTCAGGGGAGTATTTGCAAGAGTTTGGCACCATTTTTGAGTGAATTTCCAAAAGTCAGATTTTTGCTGAAATTGTGACCCCGGGGCTTAGGGATTTTTTCAAAAAAAAAAAAATCCGCCGGGTAAGTTGCTGAGGGGTTATTTCTTGTCCTGTGATAAAAAGACTTCTGTTTTGACTGCCAAACCTTTCAGGGGAGCATTTGCAAGCATTTGGCACCATTTTTGAGTGAATTTCCAAAAGTCAGATATTTGCTGAAATTGTGACCCCGGGGCTTAGGGATTTTTTCAAAAAAAAAAAAATCCGCCGGGTAAGTTGCTGACAGCTGATTTCTTGTCCTGTGATAAAAAGCCTTCTGTTTTGACTGCCAAACCTTTCAGGGGAGCATTTGCAAGCTTTTGGCACCATTTTTGAGTGAATTTCCAAAAGTCAGATATTTGCTGAAATTGTGACCCCGATTCGGCCGGTTTATTTGTTGAGGGCTGATTTCTTCTCCTGTGATAAAAAGCCTTCTGTTTCGACTGCCAAACCTTTCAGGGGAGTATTTTCAAGAGTTTGGCACCATTTTTGAGTGAATTTCCAAAAGTCAGATTTTTGCTGAAATTGTGACCCCGGGGCTTAGGGATTTTTTCAAAAAAAATAAAATCCGCCGGGTAAGTTGCTGAGGGCTGATTTCTTGTCCTGTAATAAAAAGCCTTCTGTTTTGCCTGCCAAACCTTTCAGCGGAGCATTTGCAAGCTTTTGGCACCATTTTTGAGTGAATTGCCAAAAGGCAGATTTTTGCTGAAATTGTGACCCCGGGGCTTAGGGATTTAAAAAAAAAAAAAAAAAAATCCGCCGGGTAAGTTTCTGAGAGCTGATTTCTTCTCCTGTGATAAAAATCCTTCTGTTTTGACTGCCAAACCTTTCAGGGGAGCATTTGCAAGCATTTGGCACCATTTTTGAGTGAATTTCCAAAAGTCAGATATTTGCTGAAATTTTGTCCCCGATTCAGTCGGTGTAATTGTGGAGGGCTGATTTCTTGTCCTGTGAGAAAAAGCCTTCTGTATCGACTGCCAAACCATTCAGGGGAGTATTTACAAGAGTTCGGCACCATTTTTGAGTGAATTGCCAAAAGTCAGATTTTTGCTGAAATTGTGACCCCGGGGCTTAGGGATTTTTTCAAAAAAAAAATTCCGCCGGTTAAGTTGCTGAGGGCTGATTTCTTGTCCTGTGATAAAAAGCCTTCTGTTTTGACTGCCAAACCTTTCAGGGGAGCATTTGCAAGCTTTTGGCACCATTTTTGAGTGAATGGCCAAAAGTCAGATTTTTGCTGAAATTGTGAACCCGGGGCTTAGGGATTTTTTTAAAAAAAAAAATTCCGCCGGGTAAGTTGCTGAGGGCTGATTTCTTGTCCTGTGATAAAAAGCCTACTGTTTTGACTGCCAAACCTTTCAGGGGAGCATTTGCAAGCATTTGGCACCATTTTTGAGTGAATTTCCAAAAGTCAGATATTTGCTGAAATTGTGACCCCGGGGCTTAGGGATTTTTAAAAAAAAAAAAAAATCCGCCTGGTAAGTTGCTGACAGCTGATTTCTTGTCCTGTGATAAAAAGCCTTCTGTTTTGACTGCCAAACCTTTCAGGGGAGCATTTGCAAGCTTTTGGCACCATTTTTGAGTGAATTTCCAAAAGTCAGATATTTGCTGAAATTGTGACCCCGATTCGGCCGGTTTATTTGTTGAGGGCTGATTTCTTCTCCTGTGATAAAAAGCCTTCTGTTTCGACTGCCAAACCTTTCAGGGGAGTATTTGCAAGAGTTTGGCACCATTTTTGAGTGAATTTCCAAAAGTCAGATTTTTGCTGAAATTGTGACCCCGGGGCTTAGGGATTTTTTCAAAAAAAAAAAAATCCGCCGGGTAAGTTGCTGAGGGGTTATTTCTTGTCCTGTGATAAAAAGACTTCTGTTTTGACTGCCAAACCTTTCAGCGGAGCATTTGCAAGCTTTTGGCACCATTTTTGAGTGAATTGCCAAAAGTCAGATTTTTGCTGAAATTGTGACCCCGGGGCTTAGGGATTTTTAAAAAAAAAAAAAAAAATCCGCCGGGTAAGTTTCTGAGAGCTGATTTCTTCTCCTGTGATAAAAAGCCTTCTGTTTCGACTGCCAAACCTTTCAGGGGAGTATTTTCAAGAGTTTGGCACCATTTTTGAGTGAATTTCCAAAAGTCAGATTTTTGCTGAAATTGTGACCCCGGGGCTTAGGGATTTTTTCAAAAAAAATAAAATCCGCCGGGTAAGTTGCTGAGGGCTGATTTCTTGTCCTGTAATAAAAAGCCTTCTGTTTTGACTGCCAAACCTTTCAGCGGAGCATTTGCAAGCTTTTGGCACCATTTTTGAGTGAATTGCCAAAAGTCAGATTTTTGCTGAAATTGTGACCCCGGGGCTTAGGGATTTAAAAAAAAAAAAAAAAAAAATCCGCCGGGTAAGTTTCTGAGAACTGATTTCTTCTCCTGTGATAAAAATCCTTCTGTTTTGACTGCCAAACCTTTCAGGGGAGCATTTGCAAGCATTTGGCACCATTTTTGAGTGAATTTCCAAAAGTCAGATATTTGCTGAAATTTTGTCCCCGATTCAGTCGGTGTAATTGTGGAGGGCTGATTTCTTGTCCTGTGAGAAAAAGCCTTCTGTATCGACTGCCAAACCATTCAGGGGAGTATTTACAAGAGTTCGGCACCATTTTTGAGTGAATTGCCAAAAGTCAGATTTTTGCTGAAATTGTGAACCCGGGGCTTAGGGATTTTTTTTTAAAAAAAAATTCCGCCGGTTAAGTTGCTGAGGGCTGATTTCTTGTCCTGTGATAAAAAGCCTTCTGTTTTGACTGCCAAACCTTTCAGGGGAGCATTTGCAAGCTTTTGGCACCATTTTTGAGTGAATGGCCAAAAGTCAGATTTTTGCTGAAATTGTGAACCCGGGGCTTAGGGATTTTTTTAAAAAAAAAAATTCCGCCGGGTAAGTTGCTGAGGGCTGATTTCTTGTCCTGTGATAAAAAGCCTACTGTTTTGACTGCCAAACCTTTCAGGGGAGCATTTGCAAGCATTTGGCACCATTTTTGAGTGAATTTCCAAAAGTCAGATATTTGCTGAAATTGTGACCCCGGGGCTTAGGGATTTTTTCAAAAAAAAAAAAAATCCGCCGGGTAAGTTGCTGACAGCTGATTTCTTGTCCTGTGATAAAAAGCCTTCTGTTTTGACTGCCAAACCTTTCAGGGGAGCATTTGCAAGCTTTTGGCACCATTTTTGAGTGAATTTCCAAAAGTCAGATATTTGCTGAAATTGTGACCCCGATTCGGCCGGTTTATTTGTTGAGGGCTGATTTCTTCTCCTGTGATAAAAAGCCTTCTGTTTCGACTGCCAAACCTTTCAGGGGAGTATTTGCAAGAGTTTGGCACCATTTTTGAGTGAATTTCCAAAAGTCAGATTTTTGCTGAAATTGTGACCCCGGGGCTTAGGGATTTTTTCAAAAAAAAAAAATCCGCCGGGTAAGTTGCTGAGGGGTTATTTCTTGTCCTGTGATAAAAAGACTTCTGTTTTGACTGCCAAACCTTTCAGCGGAGCATTTGCAAGCTTTTGGCACCATTTTTGAGTGAATTGCCAAAAGTCAGATTTTTGCTGAAATTGTGACCCCGGGGCTTAGGGATTTAAAAAAAAAAAAAAAAAATCCGCCGGGTAAGTTTCTGAGAGCTGATTTCTTCTCCTGTGATAAAAAGCCTTCTGTTTTGACTGCCAAACCTTTCAGGGGAGAATTTGCAAGCATTTGGCACCATTTTTGATTGAATTTCCAAAAGTCAGATATTTGCTGAAATTGTGACCCCAATTCGGCCGGTTTATTTGTCGAGGGCTGATTTCTTCTCCTGTGATAAAAAGCCTTCTGTTTTGACTGCCAAACCTTTCAGGGGAGCATTTGCAAGCTTTTGGCACCATTTTTGAGTGAATTTCCAAAAGTCAGATATTTGCTGAAATTGTGACCCCAATTCGGCCGGTTTATTTGTCGAGGGCTGATTTCTTGTCCTGTGATAAAAAGCCTTCTGTTTTGACTGCCAAACCTTTCAGGGGAGCATTTGCAAGCTTTTGGCACCATTTTTGAGTGAATGGCCAAAAGTCAGATTTTTGCTGAAATTGTGACCCCGGGGCTTAGGGATTTTTTAAAAAAAAAAATTCCGCCGGGTAGGTTGCTGAGGGCTGATTTTTTGTCCTGTGATAAAAAGCCTTCTATTTCGACTGCCAAACCTATCAGGGGAGCATTTGCAAGCTTTTGGCACCATTTTTGAGTGAATGGCCAAAAGTCAGATTTTTGCTGAAATTGTGACCCCGGGGCTTAGGGATTTTTTCAAAAAAAAAAAAAAAAAAAATCCGCCGGGTAGGTTGCTGAGGTCTGATTTCTTGTCCTGTAATAAAAAGAATTCTGTTTTGACTGCCAAACCTTTCAGGGGAGCATTTGCAAGCTTTTGGCACCATTTTTCAGTGAATTGCCAAAAGTCAGATTTTTGCTGAAATTTTGACCCCGTGGCTTAGGGGTTTTTTCAAAAAAAAAAAAAAAAATCCGCCGGGTAGGTTGCTGAGGTCTGATTTCTTGTCCTGTAATAAAAAGAATTCTGTTTTGACTGCCAAACCTTTCAGGGGAGCATTTGCAAGCTTTTGGCACCATTTTTGAGTGAATTGCCAAAAGTCAGATTTTTGCTGAAATTGTGAACCCGGGGCTTAGGGATTTTTTCAAAAAAAAAATTCCGCCGGGTAAGTTGCTGAGGGCTGATTTCTTGTCCTGTAATAAAAAGCCTTCTGTTCTGACTTCCAAACCTTTCAGGGGAGCATTTGCAAACTTTTGGCACCATTTTTGAGTGAATGGCCAAAAGTCAGATTTTTGCTGAAATTGTGACCCCGGGGCTTAGGGATTTTTTTAAAAAAAAAAATTCCGCCGGGTAAGTTGCTGAGGGCTGATTTCTTGTCCTGTGATAAAAAGCCTTCTGTTTTGACTGCCAAACCTTTCAGGGGAGCATTTGCAAGCATTTGGCACCATTTTTGAGTGAATTGCCAAAAGTCAGATTTTTGCTGAAATTGTGACCCCGGGGCTTAGGGATTTAAAAAAAAAAAAAAAAAAAATCCGCCGGGTAAGTTTCTGAGAGCTGATTTCTTCTCCTGTGATAAAAATCCTTCTGTTTTGACTGCCAAACCTTTCAGGGGAGCATTTGCAAGCTTTTGGCACCATTTTTGAGTGAATTTCCAAAAGTCAGATATTTGCTGAAATTGTGACCCCAATTCGGCCGGTTTATTTGTCGAGGGCTGATTTCTTGTCCTGTGATAAAAAGCCTTCTGTTTTGACTGCCAAACCTTTCAGGGGAGCATTTGCAAGCTTTTGGCACCATTTTTGAGTGAATGGCCAAAAGTCAGATTTTTGCTGAAATTGTGACCCCGGGGCTTAGGGATTTTTTAAAAAAAAAAATTCCGCCGGGTAGGTTGCTGAGGGCTGATTTTTTGTCCTGTGATAAAAAGCCTTCTATTTCAACTGCCAAACCTATCAGGGGAGCATTTGCAAGCTTTTGGCACCATTTTTGAGTGAATGGCCAAAAGTCAGATTTTTGCTGAAATTGTGACCCCGGGGCTTAGGGATTTTTTCAAAAAAAAAAAAAAAATCCGCCGGGTAGGTTGCTGAGGTCTGATTTCTTGTCCTGTAATAAAAAGAATTCTGTTTTGACTGCCAAACCTTTCAGGGGAGCATTTGCAAGCTTTTGGCACCATTTTTCAGTGAATTGCCAAAAGTCAGATTTTTGCTGAAATTTTGACCCCGGGTCTTAGGGGTTTTTTCAAAAAAAAAAATAAAAATCCGCCGGGTAGGTTGCTGAGGTCTGATTTCTTGTCCTGTAATAAAAAGAATTCTGTTTTGACTGCCAAACCTTTCAGGGGAGCATTTGCAAGCTTTTGGCACCATTTTTGAGTGAATTGCCAAAAGTCAGATTTTTGCTGAAATTGTGAACCCGGGGCTTAGGGATTTTTTCAAAAAAAAAATTCCGCCGGGTAAGTTGCTGAGGGCTGATTTCTTGTCCTGTAATAAAAAGCCTTCTGTTCTGACTTCCAAACCTTTCAGGGGAGCATTTGCAAGCTTTTGGCACCATTTTTGAGTGAATGGCCAAAAGTCAGATTTTTGCTGAAATTGTGACCCCGGGGCTTAGGGATTTTTTTAAAAAAAAAAATTCCGCCGGGTAAGTTGCTGAGGGCTGATTTCTTGTCCTGTGATAAAAAGCCTTCTGTTTTGACTGCCAAACCTTTCAGGGGAGCATTTGCAAGCATTTGGCACCATTTTTGAGTGAATTGCCAAAAGTCAGATTTTTGCTGAAATTGTGACCCCGGGGCTTAGGGATTTAAAAAAAAAAAAAAAAAAAATCCGCCGGGTAAGTTTCTGAGAGCTGATTTCTTCTCCTGTGATAAAAATCCTTCTGTTTTGACTGCCAAACCTTTCAGGGGAGCATTTGCAAGCTTTTGGCACCATTTTTGAGTGAATTTCCAAAAGTCAGATATTTGCTGAAATTGTGACCCCAATTCGGCCGGTTTATTTGTCGAGGGCTGATTTCTTGTCCTGTGATAAAAAGCCTTCTGTTTTGACTGCCAAACCTTTCAGGGGAGCATTTGCAAGCTTTTGGCACCATTTTTGAGTGAATGGCCAAAAGTCAGATTTTTGCTGAAATTGTGACCCCGGGGCTTAGGGATTTTTTAAAAAAAAAAATTCCGCCGGGTAGGTTGCTGAGGGCTGATTTTTTGTCCTGTGATAAAAAGCCTTCTATTTCGACTGCCAAACCTATCAGGGGAGCATTTGCAAGCTTTTGGCACCATTTTTGAGTGAATGGCCAAAAGTCAGATTTTTGCTGAAATTGTGACCCCGGGGCTTAGGGATTTTTTCAAAAAAAAAAAAAAAAAATCCGCCGGGTAGGTTGCTGAGGTCTGATTTCTTGTCCTGTAATAAAAAGAATTCTGTTTTGACTGCCAAACCTTTCAGGGGAGCATTTGCAAGCTTTTGGCACCATTTTTCAGTGAATTGCCAAAAGTCAGATTTTTGCTGAAATTTTGACCCCGGGGCTTAGGGGTTTTTTCAAAAAAAATAATAAAAATCTGCCGGGTAGGTTGCTGAGGTCTGATTTCTTGTCCTGTAATAAAAAGAATTCTGTTTTGACTGCCAAACCTTTCAGGGGAGCATTTGCAAGCTTTTGGCACCATTTTTGAGTGAATTGCCAAAAGTCAGATTTTTGCTGAAATTGTGAACCCGGGGCTTAGGGATTTTTTCAAAAAAAAAATTCCGCCGGGTAAGTTGCTGAGGGCTGATTTCTTGTCCTGTAATAAAAAGCCTTCTGTTCTGACTTCCAAACCTTTCAGGGGAGCATTTGCAAGCTTTTGGCACCATTTTTGAGTGAATGGCCAAAAGTCAGATTTTTGCTGAAATTGTGACCCCGGGGCTTAGGGATTTTTTTTAAAAAAAAAATTCCGCCGGGTAAGTTGCTGAGGGCTGATTTTTTGTCCTGTGATAAAAAGCCTTCTATTTCAACTGCCAAACCTATCAGGGGAGCATTTGCAAGCTTTTGGCACCATTTTTGAGTGAATGGCCAAAAGTCAGATTTTTCCTGAAATTGTGACCCCGGGGCTTAGGGATTTTTTCAAAAAAAAAAAAAAAATCCGCCGGGTAGGTTGCTGAGGTCTGATTTCTTGTCCTGTAATAAAAAGAATTCTGTTTTGACTGCCAAACCTTTCAGGGGAGCATTTGCAAGCTTTTGGCACCATTTTTCAGTGAATTGCCAAAAGTCAGATTTTTGCTGAAATTTTGACCCCGGGTCTTAGGGGTTTTTTCAAAAAAAAAAATAAAAATCCGCCGGGTAGGTTGCTGAGGTCTGATTTCTTGTCCTGTAATAAAAAGAATTCTGTTTTGACTGCCAAACCTTTCAGGGGAGCATTTGCAAGCTTTTGGCACCATTTTTGAGTGAATTGCCAAAAGTCAGATTTTTGCTGAAATTGTGAACCCGGGGCTTAGGGATTTTTTCAAAAAAAAAATTCCGCCGGGTAAGTTGCTGAGGGCTGATTTCTTGTCCTGTAATAAAAAGCCTTCTGTTCTGACTTCCAAACCTTTCAGGGGAGCATTTGCAAGCTTTTGGCACCATTTTTGAGTGAATGGCCAAAAGTCAGATTTTTGCTGAAATTGTGACCCCGGGGCTTAGGGATTTTTTTTTTAAAAAAAATTCCGCCGGGTAAGTTGCTGAGGGCTGATTTCTTGTCCTGTGATAAAAAGCCTTCTGTTTTGACTGCCAAACCTTTCAGGGGAGCATTTGCAAGCATTTGGCACCATTTTTGAGTGAATTGCCAAAAGTCAGATTTTTGCTGAAATTGTGACCCCGGGGCTTAGGGATTTAAAAAAAAAAAAAAAAAAAATCCGCCGGGTAAGTTTCTGAGAGCTGATTTCTTCTCCTGTGATAAAAATCCTTCTGTTTTGACTGCCAAACCTTTCAGGGGAGCATTTGCAAGCATTTGGCACCATTTTTGAGTGAATTTCCAAAAGTCAGATATTTGCTGAAATTTTGTCCCCGATTCAGTCGGTGTAATTGTGGAGGGCTGATTTCTTGTCCTGTGAGAAAAAGCCTTCTGTATCGACTGCCAAACCATTCAGGGGAGTATTTGCAAGAGTTCGCACCATTTTTGAGTGAATTGCCAAAAGTCAGATTTTTGCTGAAATTGTGACCCCGGGGCTTAGGGATTTTTTTTTAAAAAAAAAAAATCCGCCGGGTAAGTTGCTGACAGCTGATTTCTTGTCCTGTGATAAAAAGCCTTCTGTTTTGACTGCCAAACCTTTCAGGGGAGCATTTGCAAGCTTTTGGCACCATTTTTGAGTGAATTTCCAAAAGTCAGATATTTGCTGAAATTGTGACCCCGATTCGGCCGGTTTATTTGTTGAGGGCTGATTTCTTCTCCTGTGATAAAAAGCCTTCTGTTTCGACTGCCAAACCTTTCAGGGGAGTATTTGCAAGAGTTTGGCACCATTTTTGAGTGAATTTCCAAAAGTCAGATTTTTGCTGAAATTGTGACCCCGGGGCTTAGGGATTTTTTCAAAAAAAAAAAAATCCGCCGGGTAAGTTGCTGAGGGGTTATTTCTTGTCCTGTGATAAAAAGACTTCTGTTTTGACTGCCAAACCTTTCAGCGGAGCATTTGCAAGCTTTTGGCACCATTTTTGAGTGAATTGCCAAAAGTCAGATTTTTGCTGAAATCTTGACCCCGGGGCTTAGGGATTTAAAAAAAAAAAAAAAAAATCCGCCGGGTAAGTTGCTGAGGGCTGATTTCTTGTCCTGTGATAAAAAGCCTTCTGTTTTGACTGCCAAACCTTTCAGGGGAGCATTTGCAAGCTTTTGGCACCATTTTTGAGTGAATGGCCAAAAGTCAGATTTTTGCTGAAATTGTGACCCCGGGGCTTAGGGATTTTTTAAAAAAAAAAATTCCGCCGGGTAGGTTGCTGAGGGCTGATTTTTTGTCCTGTGATAAAAAGCCTTCTATTTCGACTGCCAAACCTATCAGGGGAGCATTTGCAAGCTTTTGGCACCATTTTTGAGTGAATGGCCAAAAGTCAGATTTTTGCTGAAATTTTGACCCCGGGGCTTAGGGGTTTTTTCAAAAAAAATAATAAAAATCCGCCGGGTAGGTTGCTGAGGTCTGATTTCTTGTCCTGTAATAAAAAGAATTCTGTTTTGACTGCCAAACCTTTCAGGGGAGCATTTGCAAGCTTTTGGCACCATTTTTGAGTGAATTGCCAAAAGTCAGATTTTTGCTGAAATTGTGAACCCGGGGCTTAGGGATTTTTTCAAAAAAAAAATTCCGCCGGGTAAGTTGCTGAGGGCTGATTTCTTGTCCTGTAATAAAAAGCCTTCTGTTCTGACTTCCAAACCGTTCAGGGGAGCATTTGCAAGCTTTTGGCACCATTTTTGAGTGAATGGCCAAAAGTCAGATTTTTGCTGAAATTGTGACCCCGGGGCTTAGGGATTTTTTTTTAAAAAAAAATTCCGCCGGGTAAGTTGCTGAGGGCTGATTTCTTGTCCTGTGATAAAAAGCCTTCTGTTTTGACTGCCAAACCTTTCAGGGGAGCATTTGCAAGCATTTGGCACCATTTTTGAGTGAATTGCCAAAAGTCAGATTTTTGCTGAAATTGTGACCCCGGGGCTTAGGGATTTAAAAAAAAAAAAAAAAAAAATCCGCCGGGTAAGTTTCTGAGAGCTGATTTCTTCTCCTGTGATAAAAATCCTTCTGTTTTGACTGCCAAACCTTTCAGGGGAGCATTTGCAAGCATTTGGCACCATTTTTGAGTGAATTTCCAAAAGTCAGATATTTGCTGAAATTTTGTCCCCGATTCAGTCGGTGTAATTGTGGAGGGCTGATTTCTTGTCCTGTGAGAAAAAGCCTTCTGTATCGACTGCCAAACCATTCAGGGGAGTATTTGCAAGAGTTCGGCACCATTTTTGAGTGAATTGCCAAAAGTCAGATTTTTGCTGAAATTGTGACCCCGGGGCTTAGGGATTTAATTAAAAAAAAAAAAAATCCGCCGGGTAAGTTGCTGACAGCTGATTTCTTGTCCTGTGATAAAAAGCCTTCTGTTTTGACTGCCAAACCTTTCAGGGGAGCATTTGCAAGCTTTTGGCACCATTTTTGAGTGAATTTCCAAAAGTCAGATATTTGCTGAAATTGTGACCCCGATTCGGCCGGTTTATTTGTTGAGGGCTGATTTCTTCTCCTGTGATAAAAAGCCTTCTGTTTCGACTGCCAAACCTTTCAGGGGAGTATTTGCAAGAGTTTGGCACCATTTTTGAGTGAATTTCCAAAAGTCAGATTTTTGCTGAAATTGTGACCCCGGGGCTTAGGGATTTTTTCAAAAAAAAAAAAATCCGCCGGGTAAGTTGCTGAGGGGTTATTTCTTGTCCTGTGATAAAAAGACTTCTGTTTTGACTGCCAAACCTTTCAGCGGAGCATTTGCAAGCTTTTGGCACCATTTTTGAGTGAATTGCCAAAAGTCAGATTTTTGCTGAAATTGTGACCCCGGGGCTTAGGGATTTAAAAAAAAAAAAAAAAATCCGCCGGGTAAGTTTCTGAGAGCTGATTTCTTCTCCTGTGATAAAAAGCCTTCTGTTTTGACTGCCAAACCTTTCAGGGGAGAATTTGCAAGCATTTGGCACCATTTTTGATTGAATTTCCAAAAGTCAGATATTTGCTGAAATTGTGACCCCAATTCGGCCGGTTTATTTGTCGAGGGCTGATTTCTTCTCCTGTGATAAAAAGCCTTCTGTTTTGACTGCCAAACCTTTCAGGGGAGCATTTGCAAGCTTTTGGCACCATTTTTGAGTGAATTTCCAAAAGTCAGATATTTGCTGAAATTGTGACCCCAATTCGGCCGGTTTATTTGTCGAGGGCTGATTTCTTGTCCTGTGATAAAAAGCCTTCTGTTTTGACTGCCAAACCTTTCAGGGGAGCATTTGCAAGCTTTTGGCACCATTTTTGAGTGAATGGCCAAAAGTCAGATTTTTGCTGAAATTGTGACCCCGGGGCTTAGGGATTTTTTTAAAAAAAAAAATCCGCCGGGTAGGTTGCTGAGGGCTGATTTTTTGTCCTGTGATAAAAAGCCTTCTATTTCGACTGCCAAACCTATCAGGGGAGCATTTGCAAGCTTTTGGCACCATTTTTGAGTGAATGGCCAAAAGTCAGATTTTTGCTGAAATTGTGACCCCGGGGCTTAGGGATTTTTTCAAAAAAAAAAAAAAATCCGCCGGGTAGGTTGCTGAGGTCTGATTTCTTGTCCTGTAATAAAAAGAATTCTGTTTTGACTGCCAAACCTTTCAGGGGAGCATTTGCAAGCTTTTGGCACCATTTTTCAGTGAATTGCCAAAAGTCAGATTTTTGCTGAAATTTTGACCACGGGGCTTAGGGATTTTTTCAAAAAAAAAATTCCGCCGGGTAAGTTGCTGAGGGCTGATTTCTTGTCCTGTAATAAAAAGCCTTCTGTTCTGACTTCCAAACCTTTCAGGGGAGCATTTGCAAGCTTTTGGCACCATTTTTGAGTGAATGGCCAAAAGTCAGATTTTTGCTGAAATTGTGACCCCGGGGCTTAGGGATTTTTTTTTAAAAAAAAATTCCGCCGGGTAAGTTGCTGAGGGCTGATTTCTTGTCCTGTGATAAAAAGCCTTCTGTTTTGACTGCCAAACCTTTCAGGGGAGCATTTGCAAGCATTTGGCACCATTTTTGAGTGAATTGCCAAAAGTCAGATTTTTGCTGAAATTGTGACCCCGGGGCTTAGGGATTTAAAAAAAAAAAAAAAAAAAATCCGCCGGGTAAGTTTCTGAGAGCTGATTTCTTCTCCTGTGATAAAAATCCTTCTGTTTTGACTGCCAAACCTTTCAGGGGAGCATTTGCAAGCATTTGGCACCATTTTTGAGTGAATTTCCAAAAGTCAGATATTTGCTGAAATTTTGTCCCCGATTCAGTCGGTGTAATTGTGGAGGGCTGATTTCTTGTCCTGTGAGAAAAAGCCTTCTGTATCGACTGCCAAACCATTCAGGGGAGTATTTGCAAGAGTTCGGCACCATTTTTGAGTGAATTGCCAAAAGTCAGATTTTTGCTGAAATTGTGACCCCGGGGCTTAGGGATTTTTTAAAAAAAAAAAAAAATCCGCCGGGTAAGTTGCTGACAGCTGATTTCTTGTCCTGTGATAAAAAGCCTTCTGTTTTGACTGCCAAACCTTTCAGGGGAGCATTTGCAAGCTTTTGGCACCATTTTTGAGTGAATTTCCAAAAGTCAGATATTTGCTGAAATTGTGACCCCGATTCGGCCGGTTTATTTGTTGAGGGCTGATTTCTTCTCCTGTGATAAAAAGCCTTCTGTTTCGACTGCCAAACCTTTCAGGGGAGTATTTGCAAGAGTTTGGCACCATTTTTGAGTGAATTTCCAAAAGTCAGATTTTTGCTGAAATTGTGACCCCGGGGCTTAGGGATTTTTTCAAAAAAAAAAAAATCCGCCGGGTAAGTTGCTGAGGGGTTATTTCTTGTCCTGTGATAAAAAGACTTCTGTTTTGACTGCCAAACCTTTCAGCGGAGCATTTGCAAGCTTTTGGCACCATTTTTGAGTGAATTGCCAAAAGTCAGATTTTTGCTGAAATTGTGACCCCGGGGCTTAGGGATTTAAAAAAAAAAAAAAAAAATCCGCCGGATAAGTTTCTGAGAGCTGATTTCTTCTCCTGTGATAAAAAGCCTTCTGTTTTGACTGCCAAACCTTTCAGGGGAGAATTTGCAAGCATTTGGCACCATTTTTGATTGAATTTCCAAAAGTCAGATATTTGCTGAAATTGTGACCCCAATTCGGCCGGTTTATTTGTCGAGGGCTGATTTCTTCTCCTGTGATAAAAAGCCTTCTGTTTTGACTGCCAAACCTTTCAGGGGAGCATTTGCAAGCTTTTGGCACCATTTTTGAGTGAATTTCCAAAAGTCAGATATTTGCTGAAATTGTGACCCCAATTCGGCCGGTTTATTTGTCGAGGGCTGATTTCTTGTCCTGTGATAAAAAGCCTTCTGTTTTGACTGCCAAACCTTTCAGGGGAGCATTTGCAAGCTTTTGGCACCATTTTTGAGTGAATGGCCAAAAGTCAGATTTTTGCTGAAATTGTGACCCCGGGGCTTAGGGATTTTTTTTAAAAAAAAAATCCGCCGGGTAGGTTGCTGAGGGCTGATTTTTTGTCCTGTGATAAAAAGCCTTCTATTTCGACTGCCAAACCTATCAGGGGAGCATTTGCAAGCTTTTGGCACCATTTTTGAGTGAATGGCCAAAAGTCAGATTTTTGCTGAAATTGTGACCCCGGGGCTTAGGGATTTTTTCAAAAAAAAAAAAAAAATCCGCCGGGTAGGTTGCTGAGGTCTGATTTCTTGTCCTGTAATAAAAAGAATTCTGTTTTGACTGCCAAACCTTTCAGGGGAGCATTTGCAAGCTTTTGGCACCATTTTTCAGTGAATTGCCAAAAGTCAGATTTTTGCTGAAATTTTGACCCCGGGGCTTAGGGGTTTTTTCAAAAAAAAAAAAAAAAATCCGCCGGGTAGGTTGCTGAGGTCTGATTTCTTGTCCTGTAATAAAAAGAATTCTGTTTTGACTGCCAAACCTTTCAGGGGAGCATTTGCAAGCTTTTGGCACCATTTTTGAGTGAATTGCCAAAAGTCAGATTTTTGCTGAAATTGTGAACCCGGGGCTTAGGGATTTTTTCAAAAAAAAAATTCCGCCGGGTAAGTTGCTGAGGGCTGATTTCTTGTCCTGTGATAAAAAGCCTTCTGTTCTGACTTCCAAACATTTCAGGGGAGCATTTGCAAGCTTTTGGCACCATTTTTGAGTGAATGGCCAAAAGTCAGATTTTTGCTGAAATTGTGACCCCGGGGCTTAGGGATTTTTTAAAAAAAAAAAATTCCGCCGGGTAAGTTGCTGAGGGCTGATTTCTTGTCCTGTGATAAAAAGCCTTCTGTTTTGACTGCCAAACCTTTCAGGGGAGCATTTGCAAGCATTTGGCACCATTTTTGAGTGAATTTCCAAAAGTCAGATATTTGCTGAAATTTTGTCCCCGATTCAGTCGGTGTAATTGTGGAGGGCTGATTTCTTGTCCTGTGAGAAAAAGCCTTCTGTATCGATTGCCAAACCATTCAGGGGAGTATTTCCAAGAGTTTGGCACCATTTTTGAGTGAATTGCCAAAAGTCAGATTTTTGCTGAAATTGTGACCCCGGGGCTTAGGGATTTTTTTAAAAAAAAAAATTCCGCCGGGTAAGTTGCTGAGGGCTGATTTCTTGTCCTGTAATAAAAAGCCTTCTGTTTTGACTGCCAAACCTTTCAGGGGAGCATTTGCAAGCTTTTGGCACCATTTTTGAGTGAATTGCCAAAAGTCAGATATTTGCTGAAATTGTGACCCCGATTCGGCCGTTTTATTTGTCGAGGGCTGATTTCTTGTCCTGTGATAAAAAGCCTTCTGTTTTGACTGCCAAACCTATCAGGGGAGCATTTGCAAGCTTTTGGCACCATTTTTGAGTGAATTTCCAAAAGTCAGATATTTGCTGAAATTGTGACCCCGATTCGGCCGGTTTATTTGTCGAGGGCTGATTTCTTGTCCTGTGATAAAAAGCCTTCTGTTTCGACTGCCAAACCTTTCAGGGGAGTATTTGCAAGAGTTTGGCACCATTTTTGAGTGAATTTCCAAAAGTCAGATTTTTGCTGAAATTGTGACCCCGGGGCTTAGGGATTTTTTTTTAAAAAAAATTCCGCCGGGTAAGTTGCTGAGGGCTGATTTCTTGTCCTGTAATAAAAAGAATTCTGTTTTGACTGCCAAACCTTTCAGGGGAGCATTTGCAAGCTTTTGGCACCATTTTTGAGTGAATTGCCAAAAGTCAGATTTTTGCTGAAATTGTGAACCCGGGGCTTAGGGATTTTTTCAAAAAAAAAATTCCGCCGGGTAAGTTGCTGAGGGCTGATTTCTTGTCCTGTAATAAAAAGCCTTCTGTTTTGACTTCCAAACCTTTCAGGGGAGCATTTGCAAGCTTTTGGCACCATTTTTGAGTGAATGGCCAAAAGTCAGATTTTTGCTGAAATTTTGTCCCCGATTCAGTCGGTGTAATTGTGGAGGGCTGATTTCTTGTCCTGTGAGAAAAAGCCTTCTGTTTTGACTGCCAAACCTTTCAGGGGAGCATTTGCAAGCTTTTGGCACCATTTTTGAGTGAATTGCCAAAAGTCAGATATTTGCTGAAATTGTGACCCCGATTCGGCCGTTTTATTTGTCGAGGGCTGATTTCTTGTCCTGTGATAAAAAGCCTTCTGTTTTGACTGCCAAACCTTTCAGGGGAGCATTTGCAAGCTTTTGGCACCATTTTTGAGTGAATTTCCAAAAGTCAGATATTTGCTGAAATTGTGACCCCGATTCGGCCGGTTTATTTGTCGAGGGCTGATTTCTTGTCCTGTGATAAAAAGCCTTCTGTTTTGACTGCCAAACCTTTCAGGGGAACATTTGCAAGCTTTTGGCACCATTTTTGAGTGAATGGCCAAAAGTCAGATTTTTGCTGAAATTGTGACCCCGGGGCTTAGGGATTTTTTAAAAAAAAAAATTCCGCCGGGTAGGTTGCTGAGGGCTGATTTTTTGTCCTTTAAAAAAAAGCCTTCTGTTTCGACTGCAAAACCTTTCAGGGGAGCATTTGCAAGCTTTTGGCACCATTTTTGAGTGAATTGCCAAAAGTCAGATTTTTGCGGAAATTGTGACCCCGGGGCTTAGGGATTTTTTCAAAAAAAAATTCCGCCGGGTAAGTTGCTGAGGGCTGATTTCTTGTCCTGTGATAAAAAGCCTTCTGTTTTGACTGCCAAACCTTTTAGGGGAGCATTTGCAAGCTTTTGGCACCATTTTTGAGTGAATTGCCAAAAGTCAGATTTTTGCTGAAATTGTGAACCCGGGGCTGAGGGAGTTTTTCCAAAAAAAAATTCCGCCGGGTAGGTTGCTGAGGGGTTATTTCTTGTCCTGTGATAAAAAGCCTTCTGTTTCGACTGCCAAAACTTTCAGGGGAGTATTTGCAAGAGTTTGGCACCATTTTTGAGTGAATTTCCAAAAGTCAGATATTTGCTGAAATTGTGACCCCGATTCGGCCGGTTTATTTGTCGAGGGCTAATTTCTTGGCCTGTGATAAAAAGCCTTCTGTTTTGACTGCCAAACCTTTCAGGGGAGCATTTGCAAGCTTTTGGCACCATTTTTGAGTGAATTGCCAAAAGTCAGATTTTTGCTGAAATTGTGACCCCGGGGCTTAGGGATTTTTTCAAAAAAAAAATTCCGCCGGGTAAGTTGTGAGGGCTGATTTCTTGTCCTGTGATAAAAAGCCTTCTGTTTTGACTGCCAAACCTTTCAGGGGAGCATTTGCAAGCTTTTGGCACCATTTTTGAGTGAATTTCCAAAAGTCAGATATTTGCTGAAATTTTGTCCCCGATTCGGCCGGTTTATTTGTCGAGGGCTCATTTCTTGTCCTGTGATAAAAAGCCTTCTGTTTTGACTGCCAAACCTTTCAGGGGAGCATTTGCAAGCTTTTGACACCATTTTTGAGTGAATGGCCAAAAGTCAGATTTTTGCTGAAATTGTGAACCCGGGGCTTAGGTATTTTTTTAAAAAAAAAAATTCCGCCGGGTAAGTTGCTGAGGGCTGATTTCTTGTCCTGTGATAAAAAGCCTTCTGTTTTGACTGCCAAACCTTTCAGGGGAGCATTTGCAAGCATTTGGCACCATTTTTGAGTGAATTTCCAAAAGTCAGATATTTGCTGAAATTGTGACCCCGGGGCTTAGGGATTTTTTCAAAAAAAAATAATAATCCGCCGGGTAAGTTGCTGAGAGCTGATTTCTTGTCCTGTGATAAAAAGCCTTCTGTTTTGACTGCCAAACCTTTCAGGGGAGCATTTGCAAGCTTTTGGCACCATTTTTGAGTGAATTTCCAAAAGTCAGATATTTGCTGAAATTGTGACCCCGATTCGGCCGTTTATTTGTCGAGGGCTGATTTCTTGTCCTGTGATAAAAAGCCTTCTGTTTCGACTGCCAAACCTTTCAGGGGAGCATTTGCAAGAGTTTGGCACCATTTTTGAGTGAATTTCCAAAAGTCAGATTTTTGCTGAAATTGTGACCCCGGGCTTAGGGATTTTTTCAAAAAAAAAAAAAAATCCGCCGGGTAAGTTGCTGAGGGCTGATTTCTTGTCCTGTAATAAAAAGCCTTCTGTTTTGACTTCCAAACCTTTCAGGGGAGCATTTGCAAGCTTTTGGCACCATTTTTGAGTGAATGGCCAAAAGTCAGATTTTTGCTGAAATTGTGAACCCGGGGCTTAGGGATTTTTTCAAAAAAAAAATTCCGCCGGGTAAGTTGCTGAGGGCTGATTTCTTGTCCTGTGATAAAAAGCCTCCTGTTTTGACTGCCAAACCTTTCAGGGGAGCATTTGCAAGCTTTTGGCACGATTTTTGAGTGAATTGACAAAAGTCAGATATTTGCTGAAATTGTGACCCCGATTCGGCCGGTTTATTTGTCGAGGGCTGATTTCTTGTCCTGTGATAAAAAGCCTTCTGTTTTGACTGCCAAACCTTTCAGGGGAGCATTTGCAAGCATTTGGCCCCATTTTTGAGTGAATTTCCAAAAGTCAGATTTTTGCTGAAATTGTGACCCCGGGGCTTAGGGATTTTTTCAAAAAAAAAAATCCGCCGGGTAAGTTGCTGAGGGCTGATTTCTTGTCCTGTGATAAAAAGCCTTCTGTTTTGACTGCCAAACCTTTCAGGGGAGCATTTGCAAGCTTTTGGCAGCATTTTTGAGTGAATTGCCAAAAGTCAGATATTTGCTGAAATTGTGACCCCGATTCGGCCGGTTTATTTGTCGAGGGCTGATTTCTTGTCCTGTGATAAAAAGCCTTCTGTTTTGACTGCCAAACCTTTCAGGGGAGCATTTGCAAGCTTTTGGCACCATTTTTGAGTGAATGGCCAAAAGTCAGATTTTTGCTGAAATTGTGAACCCGGGGCTTAGGGATTTTTTTAAAAAAAAAAATTCCGCCGGGTAAGTTGCTGAGGACTGATTTCTTGTCCTGTGATAAAAAGCCTACTGTTTTGACTGCCACACCTTTCAGGGGAGCATTTGCAAGCATTTGGCACCATTTTTGAGTGAATGGCCAAAAGTCAGATATTTGCTGAAATTTTGTCCCCGATTCAGTCGGTGTAATTGTGGAGGGCTGATTTCTTGTCCTGTGAGAAAAAGCCTTCTGTATCGACTGCCAAACCATTCAGGGGAGTATTTGCAAGAGTTTGGCACCATTTTTGAGTGAATTGCCAAAAGTCAGATTTTTGCTGAAATTGTGACCCCGGGGCTTACGGATTTTTTTAAAAAAAAAAATTCCGCCGGGTAAGTTGCTGAGGGCTGATTTCTTGTCCTGTGATAAAAAGCCTTCTGTTTTGACTGCCAAACCATTCAGGGGAGCATTTGCAAGCTTTTGGCACGATTTTTGAGTGAATTGCCAAAAGTCAGATTTTTGCTGAAATTGTGACCCCGGGGCTTAGGGATTTTTTTTAAAAAAAAATTCCGCCGGGTAAGTTGCTGAGGGCTGATTTCTTGTCCTGTGATAAAAAGCCTTCTGTTTTCACTGCCAAACCTTTCAGGGGAGCATTTGCAAGCTTTTGGCACCATTTTTGAGTGAATTGCCAAAAGTCAGTTATTTGCTGAAATTGTGACCCCGATTCGGCCGTTTTATTTGTCGAGGGCTGATTTCTTGTCCTGTGATAAAAAGCCTTCTGTTTTGACTGCCAAACCTTTCAGGGGAGCATTTGCAAGCTTTTGGCACCATTTTTGAGTGAATTTCCAAAAGTCAGATATTTGCTGAAATTGTGACCCCGATTCGGCCGGTTTATTTGTCGAGGGCTGATTTCTTGTCCTGTGATAAAAAGCCTTCTGTTTCGACTGCCAAACCTTTCAGGGGAGTATTTGCAAGAGTTTGGCACCATTTTTGAGTGAATTGCCAAAAGTCAGATTTTTGCTGAAATTGTGACCCCGGGGCTTAGGGATTTTTTCAAAAAAAAAAATCCGCCGGGTAAGTTGTGAGGGCTGATTTCTTGTCCTGTGATAAAAAGCCTTCTGTTTTGACTGCCAAACCTTTCAGGGGAGCATTTGCAAGCTTTTGGCACCATTTTTGAGTGAATTGCCAAAAGTCAGTTATTTGCTGAAATTGTGACCCCGATTCGGCCGTTTTATTTGTCGAGGGCTGATTTCTTGTCCTGTGATAAAAAGCCTTCTGTTTTGACTGCCAAACCTTTCAGGGGAGCATTTGCAAGCTTTTGGCACCATTTTTGAGTGAATTTCCAAAAGTCAGATATTTGCTGAAATTGTGACCCCGATTCGGCCGGTTTATTTGTCGAGGGCTGATTTCTTGTCCTGTGATAAAAAGCCTTCTGTTTCGACTGCCAAACCTTTCAGGGGAGTATTTGCAAGAGTTTGGCACCATTTTTGAGTGAATTGCCAAAAGTCAGATTTTTGCTGAAATTGTGACCCCGGGGCTTAGGGATTTTTTCAAAAAAAAAAATCCGCCGGGTAAGTTGTGAGGGCTGATTTCTTGTCCTGTGATAAAAAGCCTTCTGTTTTGACTGCCAAACCTTTCAGGGGAGCATTTGCAAGCTTTTGGCACCATTTTTGAGTGAATTTCCAAAAGTCAGATATTTGCTGAAATTTTCTCCCCGATTCGGCCGGTTTATTTGTCGAGGGCTCATTTCTTGTCCTGTGATAAAAAGCCTTCTGTTTTGACTGCCAAACCTTTCAGGGGAGCATTTGCAAGCTTTTGACACCATTTTTGAGTGAATGGCCAAAAGTCAGATTTTTGCTGAAATTGTGAACCCGGGGCTTAGGTATTTTTTTTAAAAAAAAAATTCCGCCGGGTAAGTTGCTGAGGGCTGATTTCTTGTCCTGTGATAAAAAGCCTTCTCTTTTGACTGCCAAACCTTTCAGGGGAGCATTTGCAAGCTTTTGGCACCATTTTTGAGTGAATGGCCAAAAGTCAGATTTTTGCTGAAATTGTGAACCCGGGGCTTAGGGATTTTTTTTAAAAAAAAAATTCCGCCGGGTAAGTTGCTGAGGGCTGATTTCTTGTCCTGTGATAAAAAGCCTACTGTTTTGACTGCCAAACCTTTCAGGGGAGCATTTGCAAGCATTTGGCACCATTTTTGAGTGAATTTCCAAAAGTCAGATATTTGCTGAAATTGTGACCCCGGGGCTTAGGGATTTTTTCAAAAAAAAAAAAATAATCCGGCGGGTAAGTTGCTGAGAGCTGATTTCTTGTCCTGTGATAAAAAGCCTTCTGTTTTGACTGCCAAACCTTTCAGGGGAGCATTTGCAAGCTTTTGGCACCATTTTTGAGTGAATTTCCAAAAGTCAGATATTTGCTGAAATTGTGACCCCAATTCGGCCGGTTTATTTGTCGAGGGCTGATTTCTTGTCCTGTGATAAAAAGCCTTCTGTTTCGACTGCCAAACCTTTCAGGGGAGCATTTGCAAGAGTTTGGCACCATTTTTGAGTGAATTTCCAAAAGTCAGATTTTTGCTGAAATTGTGACCCCGGGGCTTAGGGATTTTTTCAAAAAAAAAAAAAAAAATCCGCCAGGTAAGTTGCTGAGGGCTGATTTCTTGTCCTGTAATAAAAAGCCTTCTGTTTTGACTTCCAAACCTTTCAGGGGAGCATTTGCAAGCTTTTGGCACCATTTTTGAGTGAATGGCCAAAAGTCAGATTTTTGCTGAAATTGTGAACCCGGGGCTTAGGGATTTTTTCAAAAAAAAAATTCCGCCGGGTAAGTTGCTGAGGGCTGATTTCTTGTCCTGTGATAAAAAGCCTTCTGTTTTGACTGCCAAACCTTTCAGGGGAGCATTTGCAAGCTTTTGGCACCATTTTTGAGTGAATTGCCAAAAGTCAGTTATTTGCTGAAATTGTGACCCCGATTCGGCCGTTTTATTTGTCGAGGGCTGATTTCTTGTCCTGTGATAAAAAGCCTTCTGTTTTGACTGCCAAACCTTTCAGGGGAGCATTTGCAAGCTTTTGGCACCATTTTTGAGTGAATTTCCAAAAGTCAGATATTTGCTGAAATTGTGACCCCGATTCGGCCGGTTTATTTGTCGAGGGCTGATTTCTTGTCCTGTGATAAAAAGCCTTCTGTTTCGACTGCCAAACCTTTCAGGGGAGTATTTGCAAGAGTTTGGCACCATTTTTGAGTGAATTGCCAAAAGTCAGATTTTTGCTGAAATTGTGACCCCGGGGCTTAGGGATTTTTTCAAAAAAAAAAATCCGCCGGGTAAGTTGTGAGGGCTGATTTCTTGTCCTGTGATAAAAAGCCTTCTGTTTTGACTGCCAAACCTTTCAGGGGAGCATTTGCAAGCTTTTGGCACCATTTTTGAGTGAATTTCCAAAAGTCAGATATTTGCTGAAATTTTCTCCCCGATTCGGCCGGTTTATTTGTCGAGGGCTCATTTCTTGTCCTGTGTTAGAAAGCCTTCTGTTTTGACTGCCAAACCTTTCAGGGGAGCATTTGCAAGCTTTTGACACCATTTTTGAGTGAATGGCCAAAAGTCAGATTTTTGCTGAAATTGTGAACCCGGGGCTTAGGTATTTTTTTAAAAAAAAAAATTCCGCCGGGTAAGTTGCTGAGGGCTGATTTCTTGTCCTGTGATAAAAAGCCTTCTGTTTTGACTGCCAAACCTTTCAGGGGAGCATTTGCAAGCTTTTGGCACCATTTTTGAGTGAATGGCCAAAAGTCAGATTTTTGCTGAAATTCTGAACCCGGGGCTTAGGGATTTTTTTAAAAAAAAAAATTCCGCCGGGTAAGTTGCTGAGGGCTGATTTCTTGTCCTGTGATAAAAAGCCTACTGTTTTGACTGCCAAACCTTTCAGGGGAGCATTTGCAAGCATTTGGCACCATTTTTGAGTGAATTTCTAAAAGTCAGATATTTGCTGAAATTGTGACCCCGGGGCTTAGGGATTTTTTCAAAAAAAAATAATAATCCGCCGGGTAAGTTGCTGAGAGCTGATTTCTTGTCCTGTGATAAAAAGCCTTCTGTTTTGACTGCCAAACCTTTCAGGGGAGCATTTGCAAGCTTTTGGCACCATTTTTGAGTGAATTTCCAAAAGTCAGATATTTGCTGAAATTGTGACCCCGATTCGGCCGGTTTATTTGTCGAGGGCTGATTTCTTGTCCTGTGATAAAAAGCCTTCTGTTTCGACTGCCAAACCTTTCAGGGGAGCATTTGCAAGAGTTTGGCACCATTTTTGAGTGAATTTCCAAAAGTCAGATTTTTGCTGAAATTGTGACCCCGGGGCTTAGGGATTTTTTCAAAAAAAAAAAAAAAAATCCGCCGGGTAAGTTGCTGAGGGCTGATTTCTTGTCCTGTAATAAAAAGCCTTCTGTTTTGACTTCCAAACCTTTCAGGGGAGCATTTGCAAGCTTTTGGCACCATTTTTGAGTGAATGGCCAAAAGTCAGATTTTTGCTGAAATTGTGAACCCGGGGCTTAGGGATTTTTTCAAAAAAAAAATTCCGCCGGGTAAGTTGCTGAGGGCTGATTTCTTGTCCTGTGATAAAAAGCCTTCTGTTTTGACTGCCAAACCTTTCAGGGGAGCATTTGCAAGCTTTTGGCACCATTTTTGAGTGAATTGCCAAAAGTCAGATTTTTGCTGAAATTGTGAACCCGGGGCTTAGGGATTTTTTCAAAAAAAAAAATTCCGCCGGTTTATTTGTCGAGGGCTGATTTCTTGTCCTGTGATAAAAAGCCTTCTGTTTTGACTGCCAAACCTTTCAGGGGAGCATTTGCAAGCTTTTGGCACCATTTTTGAGTGAATGGCCAAAAGTCAGATTTTTGCTGAAATTGTGAACCCGGGGCTTAGGGATTTTTTTTAAAAAAAAAATTCCGCCGGGTAAGTTGCTGAGGGCTGATTTCTTGTCCTGTGATAAAAAGCCTTCTGTTTTGACTGCCAAACCTTTCAGGGGAGCATTTGCAAGCATTTGGCACCATTTTTGAGTGAATTTCCAAAAGTCAGATATTTGCTGAAATTGTGACCCCGATTCGGCCGGTGTATTTGTGAAGGGCTGATTTCTTGTCCTGTGAGAAAAAGCCTTCTGTTTCGACTGCCAAACCTTTCAGGGGAGCATTTGCAAGCTTTTGGCACCATTTTTGAGTGAATTTCCAAAAGTCAAATATTTGCTGAAATTGTGACCCCGATTCGGCCGGTTTATTTGTCGAGGGCTGATTTCTTGTCCTGTGATAAAAAGCCTTCTGTTTCGACTGCCAAACCTTTCAGGGGAGTATTTGCAAGAGTTTGGCACCATTTTTGAGTGAATTTCCAAAAGTCAGATTTTTACTGAAATTGTGACCCCGGGGCTTAGGGTTTTTTTTAAAAAAAAATTCCGCCGGGTAAGTTGCTGAGGGCTGATT
The DNA here is from genome assembly GCF_964252035.2 of Podarcis erhardii. Taxonomy (NCBI): domain Eukaryota; kingdom Metazoa; phylum Chordata; class Lepidosauria; order Squamata; family Lacertidae; genus Podarcis; species Podarcis erhardii. The sequence continues at coordinate 44,598,584 of NC_138502.1, forward strand.
TCTTGTCCTGTAATAAAAAGAATTCTGTTTTGACTGCCAAACCTTTCAGGGGAGCATTTGCAAGCTTTTGGCACCATTTTTGAGTGAATTGCCAAAAGTCAGATTTTTCCTGAAATTGTGAACCCGGGGCTTAGGGATTTTTTCAAAAAAAAAAATTCCGCCGGTTTATTTGTCGAGGGCTGATTTCTTGTCCTGTGATAAAAATCCTTCTGTTTTGACTGCCAAACCTTTCAGGGGAGCATTTGCAAGCTTTTGGCACCATTATTGAGTGAATGGCCAAAAGTCAGATTTTTGCTGAAATTGTGAACACGGGGCTTAGGGATTTTTTTTAAAAAAAAAATTCCGCCGGGTAAGTTGCTGAGGGCTGATTTCTTGTCCTGTGATAAAAAGCCTACTGTTTTGACTGCCAAACCTTTCAGGGGAGCATTTGCAAGCATTTGGCACCATTTTTGAGTGAATTTCCAAAAGTCAGATATTTGCTGAAATTTTGTCCCCGATTCAGTCGGTGTAATTGTGGAGGGCTGATTTCTTGTCCTGTGAGAAAAAGCCTTCTGTATCGACTGCCAAACCATTCAGGGGAGTATTTGCAAGAGTTTGGCACCATTTTTGAGTGAATTGCCAAAAGTCAGATTTTTGCTGAAATTGTGACCCCGGGGCTTAGGGATTTTTTCAAAAAAAAAATTCCGCCGGTTTATTTGTCGAGGGCTGATTTCTTGTCCTGTGATAAAAAGCCTTCTGTTTTGACTGCCAAACCTTTCAGGGGAGCATTTGCAAGCTTTTGGCACCATTTTTGAGTGAATGGCCAAAAGAAAGATTTTTGCTGAAATTGTGAACCCGGGGCTTAGGTATTTTTTTTAAAAAAAAAATTCCGCCGGGTAAGTTGCTGAGGGCTGATTTCTTGTCCTGTGATAAAAAGCCTTCTGTTTTGACTGCCAAACCTTTCAGGGGAGCATTTGCAAGCTTTTGGCACCATTTTTGAGTGAATGGCCAAAAGTCAGATTTTTGCTGAAATTGTGAACCCGGGGCTTAGGGATATTTTTTTAAAAAAAAATTCCGCCGGGTAAGTTGCTGAGGGCTGATTTCTTGTCCTGTGATAAAAAGCCTTCTGTTTCGACTGCCAAACCTTTCAGGGGAGTATTTGCAAGAGTTTGGCACCATTTTTGAGTGAATTTCCAAAAGTCAGATTTTTGCTGAAATTGTGACCCCGGGGCTTAGGGATTTTTTCAAAAAAAAAAAAAATCCTCCGGGTAAGTTGCTGAGGGCTGATTTCTTGTCCTGTAATAAAAAGCCTTCTGTTTTGACTGCCAAACCTTTCAGCGGAGCATTTGCAAGCTTTTGGCACCATTTTTGAGTGAATGGCCAAAAGTCAGATTTTTGCTGAAATTGTGAACCCGGGGCTTAGGGATTTTTTCAAAAAAAAAATTCCGCCGGGTAAGTTGCTGAGGGCTGATTTCTTGTCCTGTGATAAAAAGCCTTCTGTTTTGACTGCCAAACCTTTCAGGGGAGCATTTGCAAGCTTTTGGCACCATTTTTGAGTGAATTGACAAAAGTCAGATATTTGCTGAAATTGTGACCCCAATTCGGCCGGTTTATTTGTCGAGGGCTGATTTCTTGTCCTGTGATAAAAAGCCTTCTGTTTTGACTGACAAACCTTTCAGGGGAGCATTTGCAAGCATTTGGCCCCATTTTTGAGTGAATTTCCAAAAGTCAGATTTTTGCTGAAATTGTGACCCCGGGGCTTAGGGATTTTTTCAAAAAAAAATATCCGCCGGGTAAGTTGCTGAGGACTGATTTCTTGTCCTGTGATAAAAAGCCTACTGTTTTGACTGCCAAACCTTTCAGGGGAGCATTTGCAAGCATTTGGCCCCATTTTTGAGTGAATTTCCAAAAGTCAGATTTTTGCTGAAATTGTGACCCCGGGGCTTAGGAATTTTTTCAAAAAAAAAAATTCCGCCGGGTAAGTTGCTGAGGACTGATTTCTTGTCCTGTGATAAAAAGCCTACTGTTTTGACTGCCAAACCTTTCAGGGGAGCATTTGCAAGCATTTGGCACCATTTTTGAGTGAATTTCCAAAAGTCAGATATTTGCTGAAATTTTGTCCCCGATTCAGTCGGTGTAATTGTGGAGGGCTGATTTCTTGTCCTGTGAGAAAAAGCCTTCTGTATCGACTGCCAAACCATTCAGGGGAGTATTTGCAAGAGTTTGGCACCATTTTTGAGTGAATTGCCAAAAGTCAGATTTTTGCTGAAATTGTGACCCCGGGGCTTAGGGATTTTTTTAAAAAAAAAAATTCCGCCGGGTAAGTTGCTGAGGGCTGATTTCTTGTCCTGTGATAAAAAGCCTTCTGTTTTGACTGCCAAACCTTTCAGGGGAGCATTTGCAAGCTTTTGGCACCATTTTTGAGTGAATTGACAAAAGTCAGATATTTGCTGAAATTGTGACCCCGATTCGGCCGGTTTATTTGTCGAGGGCTGATTTCTTGTGCTGTGATAAAAAGCCTTCTGTTTTGACTGCCAAACCTTTCAGGGGAGCATTTGCAAGCATTTGGCCCCATTTTTGAGTGAATTTCCAAAAGTCAGATTTTTGCTGAAATTGTGACCCCGGGGCTTAGGTATTTTTTTTAAAAAAAAAATTCCGCCGGGTAAGTTGCTGAGGGCTGATTTCTTGTCCTGTGATAAAAAGCCTTCTGTTTTGACTGCCAAACCTTTCAGGGGAGCATTTGCAAGCATTTGGCCCCATTTTTGAGTGAATTTCCAAAAGTCAGATATTTGCTGAAATTGTGACCCCGATTCGGCCGGTTTATTTGTCGAGGGCTAATTTCTTGGCCTGTGATAAAAAGCCTTCTGTTTTGACTGCCAAACCTTTCAGGGGAGCATTTGCAAGCTTTTGGCACCATTTTTGAGTGAATTGCCAAAAGTCAGATTTTTGCTGAAATTGTGACCCCGGGGCTTAGGGATTTTTTCAAAAAAAAAATTCCGCCGGGTAAGTTGCTGTGGGCTGATTTCTTGTCCTGTGATAAAAAGCCTTCTGTTTTGACTGCCAAACCTTTCAGGGGAGCATTTGCAAGCTTTTGGCACCATTTTTGAGTGAATTTCCAAAAGTCAGATTTTTGCTGAAATTGTAACCCCGGGGCTTAGGGATTTTTTTTAAAAAAAAAAAAATCCGCCGGGTAAGTTGCTGAGAGCTGATTTCTTGTCCTGTGATAAAAAGCCTTCTGTTTTGACTGCCAAACCTTTCAGGGGAGTATTTGCAAGCATTTGAAACCATTTTTGAGTGAATTTCCAAAAGTCAGATATTTGCTGAAATTGTGACCCCGATTCGGCCGGTTTATTTGTCGAGGGCTGATTTCTTGTGCTGTGATAAAAAGCCTTCTGTTTTGACTGCCAAACCTTTCAGGGGAGCATTTGCAAGCATTTGGCCCCATTTTTGAGTGAATTTCCAAAAGTCAGATTTTTGCTGAAATTGTGACCCCGGGGCTTAGGGATTTTTTCAAAAAAAAAAATCCGCCGGGTAAGTTGCTGAGGGCTGATTTCTTGTCCTGTGATAAAAAGCCTTCTGTTTTGACTGCCAAACCTTTCAGGGGAGCATTTGCAAGCTTTTGGCACCATTTTTGAGTGAATTTCCAAAATTCAGATATTTGCTGAAATTTTGTCCCCGATTCGGCCGGTTTATTTGTCGAGGGCTGATTTCTTGTCCTGTGATAAAAAGCCTTCTGTTTTGACTGCCAAACCTTTCAGGGGAGCATTTGCAAGCATTTGACCCCATTTTTGAGTGAATTTCCAAAAGTCAGATTTTTGCTGAAATTGTGACCCCGGGGCTTAGGGATTTTTTCAAAAAAAAAAATCCGCCGGGTAAGTTGCTGAGGGCTGATTTCTCGTCCTGTGATAAAAAGCCTTCTGTTTTGACTGCCAAACCTTTCAGGGGAGCATTTGCAAGCATTTGGCCCCATTTTTGAGTGAATTTCCAAAAGTCAGATATTTGCTGAAATTGTGACCCCGATTCGGCCGGTTTATTTGTCGAGGGCTAATTTCTTGGCCTGTGATAAAAAGCCTTCTGTTTTGACTGCCAAACCTTTCAGGGGAGCATTTGCAAGCTTTTGGCACCATTTTTGAGTGAATTGCCAAAAGTCAGATTTTTGCTGAAATTGTGACCCCGGGGCTTAGGGATTTTTTCAAAAAAAAAATTCCGCCGGGTAAGTTGCTGTGGGCTGATTTCTTGTCCTGTGATAAAAAGCCTTCTGTTTTGACTGCCAAACCTTTCAGGGGAGCATTTGCAAGCTTTTGGCACCATTTTTGAGTGAATTTCCAAAAGTCAGATTTTTGCTGAAATTGTAACCCCGGGGCTTAGGGATTTTTTTTTAAAAAAAAAAAATCCGCCGGGTAAGTTGCTGAGAGCTGATTTCTTGTCCTGTGATAAAAAGCCTTCTGTTTTGACTGCCAAACCTTTCAGGGGAGCATTTGCAAGCATTTGGCCCCATTTTTGAGTGAATTTCCAAAAGTCAGATATTTGCTGAAATTGTGACCCCGATTCGGCCGGTTTATTTGTCGAGGGCTAATTTCTTGGCCTGTGATAAAAAGCCTTCTGTTTTGACTGCCAAACCTTTCAGGGGAGCATTTGCAAGCTTTTGGCACCATTTTTGAGTGAATTGCCAAAAGTCAGATTTTTGCTGAAATTGTGACCCCGGGGCTTAGGGATTTTTTCAAAAAAAAAATTCCGCCGGGTAAGTTGCTGTGGGCTGATTTCTTGTCCTGTGATAAAAAGCCTTCTGTTTTGACTGCCAAACCTTTCAGGGGAGCATTTGCAAGCTTTTGGCACCATTTTTGAGTGAATTTCCAAAAGTCAGATTTTTGCTGAAATTGTAACCCCGGGGCTTAGGGATTTTTTAAAAAAAAAAAAAAATCCGCCGGGTAAGTTGCTGAGAGCTGATTTCTTGTCCTGTGATAAAAAGCCTTCTGTTTTGACTGCCAAACCTTTCAGGGGAGTATTTGCAAGCATTTGAAACCATTTTTGAGTGAATTTCCAAAAGTCAGATATTTGCTGAAATTGTGACCCCGATTCGGCCGGTTTATTTGTCGAGGGCTGATTTCTTGTGCTGTGATAAAAAGCCTTCTGTTTTGACTGCCAAACCTTTCAGGGGAGCATTTGCAAGCATTTGGCCCCATTTTTGAGTGAATTTCCAAAAGTCAGATTTTTGCTGAAATTGTGACCCCGGGGCTTAGGGATTTTTTCAAAAAAAAAAATCCGCCGGGTAAGTTGCTGAGGGCTGATTTCTTGTCCTGTGATAAAAAGCCTTCTGTTTTGACTGCCAAACCTTTCAGGGGAGCATTTGCAAGCTTTTGGCACCATTTTTGAGTGAATTTCCAAAATTCAGATATTTGCTGAAATTTTGTCCCCGATTCGGCCGGTTTATTTGTCGAGGGCTGATTTCTTGTCCTGTGATAAAAAGCCTTCTGTTTTGACTGCCAAACCTTTCAGGGGAGCATTTGCAAGCATTTGACCCCATTTTTGAGTGAATTTCCAAAAGTCAGATTTTTGCTGAAATTGTGACCCCGGGGCTTAGGGATTTTTTCAAAAAAAAAAATCCGCCGGGTAAGTTGCTGAGGGCTGATTTCTCGTCCTGTGATAAAAAGCCTTCTGTTTTGACTGCCAAACCTTTCAGGGGAGCATTTGCAAGCATTTGGCCACATTTTTGAGTGAATTTCCAAAAGTCAGATATTTGCTGAAATTGTGACCCCGATTCGGCCGGTTTATTTGTCGAGGGCTAATTTCTTGGCCTGTGATAAAAAGCCTTCTGTTTTGACTGCCAAACCTTTCAGGGGAGCATTTGCAAGCTTTTGGCACCATTTTTGAGTGAATTGCCAAAAGTCAGATTTTTGCTGAAATTGTGACCCCGGGGCTTAGGGATTTTTTCAAAAAAAAAATTCCGCCGGGTAAGTTGCTGTGGGCTGATTTCTTGTCCTGTGATAAAAAGCCTTCTGTTTTGACTGCCAAACCTTTCAGGGGAGCATTTGCAAGCTTTTGGCACCATTTTTGAGTGAATTTCCAAAAGTCAGATTTTTGCTGAAATTGTAACCCCGGGGCTTAGGGATTTTTTTTTAAAAAAAAAAAATCCGCCGGGTAAGTTGCTGAGAGCTGATTTCTTGTCCTGTGATAAAAAGCCTTCTGTTTTGACTGCCAAACCTTTCAGGGGAGTATTTGCAAGCATTTGAAACCATTTTTGAGTGAATTTCCAAAAGTCAGATATTTGCTGAAATTGTGACCCCGATTCGGCCGGTTTATTTGTCGAGGGCTGATTTCTTGTGCTGTGATAAAAAGCCTTCTGTTTTGACTGCCAAACCTTTCAGGGGAGCATTTGCAAGCATTTGGCCCCATTTTTGAGTGAATTTCCAAAAGTCAGATTTTTGCTGAAATTGTGACCCCGGGGCTTAGGGATTTTTTCAAAAAAAAAAATCCGCCGGGTAAGTTGCTGAGGGCTGATTTCTTGTCCTGTGATAAAAAGCCTTCTGTTTTGACTGCCAAACCTTTCAGGGGAGCATTTGCAAGCTTTTGGCACCATTTTTGAGTGAATTTCCAAAATTCAGATATTTGCTGAAATTTTGTCCCCGATTCGGCCGGTTTATTTGTCGAGGGCTGATTTCTTGTCCTGTGATAAAAAGCCTTCTGTTTTGACTGCCAAACCTTTCAGGGGAGCATTTGCAAGCTTTTGGCACCATTTTTGAGTGAATGGCCAAAAGTCAGATTTTTGCTGAAATTGTGAACCCGGGGCTTAGGTATTTTTTTTTTAAAAAAAATTCGGCCGGGTTAGTTGCTGAGGGCTGATTTCTTGTCCTGTGATAAAAAGCCTTCTGTTTTGACTGCCAAACCTTTCAGGGGAGCATTTGCAAGCTTTTGGCACCATTTTTGAGTGAATGGCCAAAAGTCAGATTTTTGCTGAAATTGTGAACCCGGGGCTTAGGGATTTTTTTAAAAAAAAAAATTCCGCCGGGTAAGTTGCTGAGGGCTGATTTCTTGTCCTGTGATAAAAAGCCTTCTGTTTTGACTGCTAAACCTTTCAGGGGAGCATTTGCAAGCATTTGGCACCATTTTTGAGTGAATTTCCAAAAGTCAGATATTTGCTGAAATTGTGACCCCGATTCGGCCGGTTTATTTGTCGAGGGCTAATTTCTTGGCCTGTGATAAAAAGCCTTCTGTTTTGACTGCCAAACCTTTCAGGGGAGCATTTGCAAGCTTTTGGCACCATTTTTGAGTGAATTGCCAAAAGTCAGATTTTTGCTGAAATTGTGACCCCGGGGCTTAGGGATTTTTTCAAAAAAAAAATTCCGCCGGGTAAGTTGCTGTGGGCTGATTTCTTGTCCTGTGATAAAAAGCCTTCTGTTTTGACTGCCAAACCTTTCAGGGGAGCATTTGCAAGCTTTTGGCACCATTTTTGAGTGAATTTCCAAAAGTCAGATTTTTGCTGAAATTGTAACCCCGGGGCTTAGGGATTTTTTCAAAAAAAAATAAAAATCCGCCGGGTAAGTTGCTGAGAGCTGATTTCTTGTCCTGTGATAAAAAGCCTTCTGTTTTGACTGCCAAACCTTTCAGGGGAGTATTTGCAAGCATTTGAAACCATTTTTGAGTGAATTTCCAAAAGTCAGATATTTGCTGAAATTGTGACCCCGATTCGGCCGGTTTATTTGTCGAGGGCTGATTTCTTGTGCTGTGATAAAAAGCCTTCTGTTTTGACTGCCAAACCTTTCAGGGGAGCATTTGCAAGCATTTGGCCCCATTTTTGAGTGAATTTCCAAAAGTCAGATTTTTGCTGAAATTGTGACCCCGGGGCTTAGGGATTTTTTCAAAAAAAAAAATCCGCCGGGTAAGTTGCTGAGGGCTGATTTCTTGTCCTGTGATAAAAAGCCTTCTGTTTTGACTGCCAAACCTTTCAGGGGAGCATTTGCAAGCTTTTGGCACCATTTTTGAGTGAATTTCCAAAATTCAGATATTTGCTGAAATTTTGTCCCCGATTCGGCCGGTTTATTTGTCGAGGGCTGATTTCTTGTCCTGTGATAAAAAGCCTTCTGTTTTGACTGCCAAACCTTTCAGGGGAGCATTTGCAAGCTTTTGGCACCATTTTTGAGTGAATGGCCAAAAGTCAGATTTTTGCTGAAATTGTGAACCCGGGGCTTAGGTATTTTTTTTAAAAAAAAAATTCCGCCGGGTAAGTTGCTGAGGGCTGATTTCTTGTCCTGTGATAAAAAGCCTTCTGTTTTGACTGCCAAACCTTTCAGGGGAGCATTTGCAAGCTTTTGGCACCATTTTTGAGTGAATGGCCAAAAGTCAGATTTTTGCTGAAATTGTGAACCCGGGGCTTAGGTATTTTTTTTAAAAAAAAAATTCCGCCGAGTAAGTTGCTGAGGGCTGATTTCTTGTCCTGTGATAAAAAGCCTTCTGTTTTGACTGCCAAACCTTTCAGGGGAGCATTTGCAAGCATTTGGCACCATTTTTGAGTGAATTTCCAAAAGTCAGATATTTGCTGAAATTTTGTCCCCGATTCGGCCGGTTTATTTGTCGAGGGCTGATTTCTTGTCCTGTGATAAAAAGCCTTCTGTTTTGACTGCCAAACCTTTCAGGGGAGCATTTGCAAGCATTTGGCCCCATTTTTGAGTGAATTTCCAAAAGTCAGATTTTTGCTGAAATTGTAACCCCGGGGCTTAGGGATTTTTTCAAAAAAAAAAAAAATCCGCCGGGTAAGTTGCTGAGAGCTGATTTCTTGTCCTGTGATAAAAAGCCTTCTGTTTTGACTGCCAAACCTTTCAGGGGAGTATATGCAAGCATTTGAAACCATTTTTGAGTGAATTTCCAAAAGTCAGATATTTGCTGAAATTGTGACCCCGATTCGGCCGGTTTATTTGTCGAGGGCTGATTTCTTGTCCTGTGATAAAAAGCCTTCTGTTTTGACTGCCAAACCTTTCAGGGGAGCATTTGCAAGCATTTGGCCCCATTTTTGAGTGAATTTCCAAAAGTCAGATTTTTGCTGAAATTGTGACCCCGGGGCTTAGGGATTTTTTCAAAAAAAAAAATCCGCCGGGTAAGTTGGTGAGGGCTGATTTCTTGTCCTGTGATAAAAAGCCTTCTGTTTTGACTGCCAAACCTTTCAGGGGAGCATTTGCAAGCTTTTGGCACCATTTTTGAGTGAATGGCCAAAAGTCAGATTTTTGCTGAAATTGTGAACCCGGGGCTTAGGTATTTTTTTTAAAAAAAAAATTCGGCCGGGTTAGTTGCTGAGGGCTGATTTCTTGTCCTGTGATAAAAAGCCTTCTGTTTTGACTGCCAAACCTTTCAGGGGAGCATTTGCAAGCTTTTGGCCCCATTTTTGAGTGAATTTCCAAAAGTCAGATTTTTGCTGAAATTGTGACCCCGGGGCTTAGGGATTTTTTCAAAAAAAAAAATCCGCCGGGTAAGTTGGTGAGGGCTGATTTCTTGTCCTGTGATAAAAAGCCTTCTGTTTTGACTGCCAAACCTTTCAGGGGAGCATTTGCAAGCATTTGGCACCATTTTTGAGTGAATTGCCAAAAGTCAGATTTTTGCTGAAATTGTGAACCCGGGGCTTAGGGATTTTTTCAAAAAAAAAATTCCGCCGGGTAAGTTGCTGAGGGCTGATTTCTTGTCCTGTGATAAAAAGCCTTCTGTTTTGACTGCCAAACCTTTCAGGGGAGCATTTGCAAGCTTTTGGCACCATTTTTGAGTGAATTGACAAAAGTCAGATATTTGCTGAAATTGTGACCCCGATTCGGCCGGTTTATTTGTCGAGGGCTGATTTCTTGTCCTGTGATAAAAAGCCTTCTGTTTTGACTGCCAAACCTTTCAGGGGAGCATTTGCAAGCTTTTGGCACCATTTTTGAGTGAATTGACAAAAGTCAGATATTTGCTGAAATTGTGACCCCGATTCGGCCGGTTTATTTGTCGAGCGCTGATTTCTTGTCCTGTGATAAAAAGCCTTCTGTTTTGACTGCCAAACCTTTCAGGGGAGCATTTGCAAGCATTTGACCCCATTTTTGAGTGAATTTCCAAAAGTCAGATTTTTGCTGAAATTGTGACCCCGGGGCTTAGGGATTTTTTCAAAAAAAAAATCCGCCGGGTAAGTTGGTGAGGGCTGATTTCTTGTCCTGTGATAAAAAGCCTTCTGTTTTGACTGCCAAACCTTTCAGGGGAGCATTTGCAAGCATTTGGCACCATTTTTGAGTGAATTGCCAAAAGTCAGATTTTTGCTGAAATTGTGAACCCGGGGCTTAGGGATTTTTTCAAAAAAAAAATTCCGCCGGGTAAGTTGCTGAGGGCTGATTTCTTGTCCTGTGATAAAAAGCCTTCTGTTTTGACTGCCAAACCTTTCAGGGGAGCATTTGCAAGCTTTTGGCACCATTTTTGAGTGAATTGACAAAAGTCAGATATTTGCTGAAATTGTGACCCCGATTCGGCCGGTTTATTTGTCGAGGGCTGATTTCTTGTCCTGTGATAAAAAGCCTTCTGTTTTGACTGCCAAACCTTTCAGGGGAGCATTTGCAAGCATTTGGCCCCATTTTTGAGTGAATTTCCAAAAGTCAGATTTTTGCTGAAATTGTGACCCCGGGGCTTAGGGATTTTTTCAAAAAAAAAAATCCGCCGGGTAAGTTGGTGAGGGCTGATTTCTTGTCCTGTGATAAAAAGCCTTCTGTTTTGACTGCCAAACCTTTCAGGGGAGCATTTGCAAGCATTTGGCACCATTTTTGAGTGAATTGCCAAAAGTCAGATTTTTGCTGAAATTGTGAACCCGGGGCTTAGGGATTTTTTCAAAAAAAAAATTCCGCCGGGTAAGTTGCTGAGGGCTGATTTCTTGTCCTGTGATAAAAAGCCTTCTGTTTTGACTGCCAAACCTTTCAGGGGAGCATTTGCAAGCTTTTGGCACCATTTTTGAGTGAATTGACAAAAGTCAGATATTTGCTGAAATTGTGACCCCGATTCGGCCGGTTTATTTGTCGAGGGCTGATTTCTTGTCCTGTGATAAAAAGCCTTCTGTTTTGACTGCCAAACCTTTCAGGGGAGCATTTGCAAGCATTTGACCCCATTTTTGAGTGAATTTCCAAAAGTCAGATTTTTGCTGAAATTGTGACCCCGGGGCTTAGGGATTTTTTCAAAAAAAAAAATCCGCCGGGTAAGTTGCTGAGGGCTGATTTCTCGTCCTGTGATAAAAAGCCTTCTGTTTTGACTGCCAAACCTTTCAGGGGAGCATTTGCAAGCATTTGGCCCCATTTTTGAGTGAATTTCCAAAAGTCAGATATTTGCTTAAATTGTGACCCCGATTCGGCCGGTTTATTTGTCGAGGGCTAATTTCTTGGCCTGTGATAAAAAGCCTTCTGTTTTGACTGCCAAACCTTTCAGGGGAGCATTTGCAAGCTTTTGGCACCATTTTTGAGTGAATTGCCAAAAGTCAGATTTTTGCTGAAATTGTGACCCCGGGGCTTAGGGATTTTTTCAAAAAAAAAATTCCGCCGGGTAAGTTGCTGTGGGCTGATTTCTTGTCCTGTGATAAAAAGCCTTCTGTTTTGACTGCCAAACCTTTCAGGGGAGCATTTGCAAGCTTTTGGCACCATTTTTGAGTGAATTTCCAAAAGTCAGATTTTTGCTGAAATTGTAACCCCGGGGCTTAGGGATTTTTTCAAAAAAAAAAAAAATCCGCCGGGTAAGTTGCTGAGAGCTGATTTCTTGTCCTGTGATAAAAAGCCTTCTGTTTTGACTGCCAAACCTTTCAGGGGAGTATTTGCAAGCATTTGAAACCATTTTTGAGTGAATTTCCAAAAGTCAGATATTTGCTGAAATTGTGACCCCGATTCGGCCGGTTTATTTGTCGAGGGCTGATTTCTTGTGCTGTGATAAAAAGCCTTCTGTTTTGACTGCCAAACCTTTCAGGGGAGCATTTGCAAGCATTTGGCCCCATTTTTGAGTGAATTTCCAAAAGTCAGATTTTTGCTGAAATTGTGACCCCGGGGCTTAGGGATTTTTTCAAAAAAAAAAATCCGCCGGGTAAGTTGCTGAGGGCTGATTTCTTGTCCTGTGATAAAAAGCCTTCTGTTTTGACTGCCAAACCTTTCAGGGGAGCATTTGCAAGCTTTTGGCACCATTTTTGAGTGAATTTCCAAAATTCAGATATTTGCTGAAATTTTGTCCCCGATTCGGCCGGTTTATTTGTCGAGGGCTGATTTCTTGTCCTGTGATAAAAAGCCTTCTGTTTTGACTGCCAAACCTTTCAGGGGAGCATTTGCAAGCTTTTGGCACCATTTTTGAGTGAATGGCCAAAAGTCAGATTTTTGCTGAAATTGTGAACCCGGGGCTTAGGTATTTTTTTTAAAAAAAAAATTCCGCCGGGTAAGTTGCTGAGGGCTGATTTCTTGTCCTGTGATAAAAAGCCTTCTGTTTTGACTGCCAAACCTTTCAGGGGAGCATTTGCAAGCTTTTGGCACCATTTTTGAGTGAATGGCCAAAAGTCAGATATTTGCTGAAATTGTGACCCCGATTCGGCCGGTGTATTTGTGAAGGGCTGATTTCTTGTCCTGTGAGAAAAAGCCTTCTGTTTCGACTGCCAAACCTTTCAGGGGAGCATTTGCAAGCTTTTGGCACCATTTTTGAGTGAATTTCCAAAAGTCAGATATTTGCTGAAATTGTGACCCCGATTCGGCCGGTGTATTTGTGAAGGGCTGATTTCTTGTCCTGTGAGAAAAAGCCTTCTGTTTCGACTGCCAAACCTTTCAGGGGAGCATTTGCAAGCTTTTGGCACCATTTTTGAGTGAATTTCCAAAAGTCAGATATTTGCTGAAATTGTGACCCCGATTCGGCCGGTTTATTTGTCGAGGGCTGATTTCTTGTCCTGTGATAAAAAGCCTTCTGTTTCGACTGCCAAACCTTTCAGGGGAGTATTTGCAAGAGTTTGGCACCATTTTTGAGTGAATTTCCAAAAGTCAGATTTTTGCTGAAATTGTGACCCCGGGGCTTTGGGTTTTTTTTAAAAAAAAATTCCGCCGGGTAAGTTGCTGAGGGCTGATTTCTTGTCCTGTAATAAAAAGAATTCTGTTTTGACTGCCAAACCTTTCAGGGGAGCATTTGCAAGCTTTTGGCACCATTTTTGAGTGAATTGCCAAAAGTCAGATTTTTGCTGAAATTGTGAACCCGGGGCTTAGGGATTTTTTCAAAAAAAAAAAAAAATCCGCCGGGTAAGTTGCTGAGAGCTGATTTCTTGTCCTGTGATAAAAAGCCTTCTGTTTTGACTGCCAAACCTTTCAGGGGAGTATTTGCAAGCATTTGAAACCATTTTTGAGTGAATTTCCAAAAGTCAGATATTTGCTGAAATTGTGACCCCGATTCGGCCGGTTTATTTGTCGAGGGCTGATTTCTTGTCCTGTGATAAAAAGCCTTCTGTTTTGACTGCCAAACCTTTCAGGGGAGCATTTGCAAGCATTTGGCCCCATTTTTGAGTGAATTTCCAAAAGTCAGATTTTTGCTGAAATTGTAACCCCGGGGCTTAGGGATTTTTTCAAAAAAAAAAAAAATCCGCCGGGTAAGTTGCTGAGAGCTGATTTCTTGTCCTGTGATAAAAAGCCTTCTGTTTTGACTGCCAAACCTTTCAGGGGAGTATTTGCAAGCATTTGAAACCATTTTTGAGTGAATTTCCAAAAGTCAGATATTTGCTGAAATTGTGACCCCGATTCGGCCGGTTTATTTGTCGAGGGCTGATTTCTTGTCCTGTGATAAAAAGCCTTCTGTTTTGACTGCCAAACCTTTCAGGGGAGCATTTGCAAGCATTTGGCCCCATTTTTGAGTGAATTTCCAAAAGTCAGATTTTTGCTGAAATTGTGACCCCGGGGCTTAGGGATTTTTTCAAAAAAAAAAATCCGCCGGGTAAGTTGGTGAGGGCTGATTTCTTGTCCTGTGATAAAAAGCCTTCTGTTTTGACTGCCAAACCTTTCAGGGGAGCATTTGCAAGCATTTGGCACCATTTTTGAGTGAATTGCCAAAAGTCAGATTTTTGCTGAAATTGTGAACCCGGGGCTTAGGGATTTTTTCAAAAAAAAAATTCCGCCGGGTAAGTTGCTGAGGGCTGATTTCTTGTCCTGTGATAAAAAGCCTTCTGTTTTGACTGCCAAACCTTTCAGGGGAGCATTTGCAAGCTTTTGGCACCATTTTTGAGTGAATTGACAAAAGTCAGATATTTGCTGAAATTGTGACCCCGATTCGGCCGGTTTATTTGTCGAGGGCTGATTTCTTGTCCTGTGATAAAAAGCCTTCTGTTTTGACTGCCAAACCTTTCAGGGGAGCATTTGCAAGCATTTGACCCCATTTTTGAGTGAATTTCCAAAAGTCAGATTTTTGCTGAAATTGTGACCCCGGGGCTTAGGGATTTTTTCAAAAAAAAAAATCCGCCGGGTAAGTTGCTGAGGGCTGATTTCTCGTCCTGTGATAAAAAGCCTTCTGTTTTGACTGCCAAACCTTTCAGGGGAGCATTTGCAAGCATTTGGCCCCATTTTTGAGTGAATTTCCAAAAGTCAGATATTTGCTGAAATTGTGACCCCGATTCGGCCGGTTTATTTGTCGAGGGCTAATTTCTTGGCCTGTGATAAAAAGCCTTCTGTTTTGACTGCCAAACCTTTCAGGGGAGCATTTGCAAGCTTTTGGCACCATTTTTGAGTGAATTGCCAAAAGTCAGATTTTTGCTGAAATTGTGACCCCGGGGCTTAGGGATTTTTTCAAAAAAAAAATTCCGCCGGGTAAGTTGCTGTGGGCTGATTTCTTGTCCTGTGATAAAAAGCCTTCTGTTTTGACTGCCAAACCTTTCAGGGGAGCATTTGCAAGCTTTTGGCACCATTTTTGAGTGAATTTCCAAAAGTCAGATTTTTGCTGAAATTGTAACCCCGGGGCTTAGGGATTTTTTCAAAAAAAAAAAAAAATCCGCCGGGTAAGTTGCTGAGAGCTGATTTCTTCTCCTGTGATAAAAAGCCTTCTGTTTTGACTGCCAAACCTTTCAGGGGAGTATTTGCAAGCATTTGAAACCATTTTTGAGTGAATTTCCAAAAGTCAGATATTTGCTGAAATTGTGACCCCGATTCGGCCGGTTTATTTGTCGAGGGCTGATTTCTTGTCCTGTGATAAAAAGCCTTCTGTTTTGACTGCCAAACCTTTCAGGGGAGCATTTGCAAGCATTTGGCCCCATTTTTGAGTGAATTTCCAAAAGTCAGATTTTTGCTGAAATTGTGACCCCGGGGCTTAGGGATTTTTTCAAAAAAAAAAATCCGCCGGGTAAGTTGGTGAGGGCTGATTTCTTGTCCTGTGATAAAAAGCCTTCTGTTTCGACTGCCAAACCTTTCAGGGGAGCATTTGCAAGCATTTGGCACCATTTTTGAGTGAATTGCCAAAAGTCAGATTTTTGCTGAAATTGTGAACCCGGGGCTTAGGGATTTTTTCAAAAAAAAAATTCCGCCGGGTAAGTTGCTGAGGGCTGATTTCTTGTCCTGTGATAAAAAGCCTTCTGTTTTGACTGCCAAACCTTTCAGGGGAGCATTTGCAAGCATTTGACCCAATTTTTGAGTGAATTTCCAAAAGTCAGATTTTTGCTGAAATTGTGACCCCGGGGCTTAGGGATTTTTTCAAAAAAAAAAATCCGCCGGGTAAGTTGCTGAGGGCTGATTTCTCGTCCTGTGATAAAAAGCCTTCTGTTTTGACTGCCAAACCTTTCAGGGGAGCATTTGCAAGCATTTGAAACCATTTTTGAGTGAATTTCCAAAAGTCAGATATTTGCTGAAATTGTGACCCCGATTCGGCCGGTTTATTTGTCGAGGGCTAATTTCTTGGCCTGTGATAAAAAGCCTTCTGTTTTGACTGCCAAACCTTTCAGGGGAGCATTTGCAAGCTTTTGGCACCATTTTTGAGTGAATTGCCAAAAGTCAGATTTTTGCTGAAATTGTGACCCCGGGGCTTAGGGATTTTTTCAAAAAAAAAATTCCGCCGGGTAAGTTGCTGTGGGCTGATTTCTTGTCCTGTGATAAAAAGCCTTCTGTTTTGACTGCCAAACCTTTCAGGGGAGCATTTGCAAGCTTTTGGCCCCATTTTTGAGTGAATTTCCAAAAGTCAGATTTTTGCTGAAATTGTGACCCCGGGGCTTAGGGATTTTTTCAAAAAAAAAATCCGCCGGGTAAGTTGCTGAGGGCTGATTTCTTGTCCTGTGATAAAAAGCCTTCTGTTTTGACTGCCAAACCTTTCAGGGGAGCATTTGCAAGCTTTTGGCACCATTTTTGAGTGAATTTCCAAAATTCAGATATTTGCTGAAATTTTGTCCCCGATTCGGCCGGTTTATTTGTCGAGGGCTGATTTCTTGTCCTGTGATAAAAAGCCTTCTGTTTTGACTGCCAAACCTTTCAGGGGAGCATTTGCAAGCTTTTGGCACCATTTTTGAGTGAATGGCCAAAAGTCAGATTTTTGCTGAAATTGTGAACCCGGGGCTTAGGGATTTTTTTTTTTTAAAAAATTCCGCCGGGTAAGTTGCTGAGGGCTGATTTCTTGTCCTGTGATAAAAAGCCTTCTGTTTTGACTGCCAAACCTTTCAGGAGAGCATTTGCAAGCATTTGGCACCATTTTTGAGTGAATTTCCAAAAGTCAGATATTTGCTGAAATTGTGACCCCGATTCGGCCGGTGTATTTGTGAAGGGCTGATTTGTTGTCCTGTGAGAAAAAGCCTTCTGTTTCGACTGCCAAACCTTTCAGGGGAGCATTTGCAAGCTTTTGGCACCATTTTTGAGTGAATTTCCAAAAGTCAAATATTTGCTGAAATTGTGACCCCGATTCGGCCGGTTTATTTGTCGAGGGCTGATTTCTTGTCCTGTGATAAAAAGCCTTCTGTTTCGACTGCCAAACCTTTCAGGGGAGTATTTGCAAGAGTTTGGCACCATTTTTGAGTGAATTTCCAAAAGTCAGATTTTTGCTGAAATTGTGACCCCGGGGCTTAGGGTTTTTTTTAAAAAAAAATTCCGCCGGGTAAGTTGCTGAGGGCTGATTTCTTGTCCTGTAATAAAAAGAATTCTGTTTTGACTGCCAAACCTTTCAGGGGAGCATTTGCAAGCTTTTGGCACCATTTTTGAGTGAATTGCCAAAAGTCAGATTTTTGCTGAAATTGTGAACCCGGGGCTTAGGGATTTTTTCAAAAAAAAAATTCCGCCGGTTTATTTGTCGAGGGCTGATTTCTTGTCCTGTGATAAAAAGCCTTCTGTTTTGACTGCCAAACCTTTCAGGGGAGCATTTGCAAGCTTTTGGCACCATTTTTGAGTGAATGGCCAAAAGTCAGATTTTTGCTGAAATTGTGAACACGGGGCTTAGGGATTTTTTTTAAAAAAAAAATTCCGCCGGGTAAGTTGCTGAGGGCTGATTTCTTGTCCTGTGATAAAAAGCCTACTGTTTTGACTGCCAAACCTTTCAGGGGAGCATTTGCAAGCATTTGGCACCATTTTTGAGTGAATTTCCAAAAGTCAGATATTTGCTGAAATTTTGTCCCCGATTCGGCCGGTTTATTTGTCGAGGGCTGATTTCTTGTCCTGTGATAAAAAGCCTTCTGTTTTGACTGCCAAACCTTTCAGGGGAGCATTTGCAAGCTTTTGGCACCATTTTTGAGTGAATTGCCAAAAGTCAGATTTTTGCTGAAATTGTGAACCCGGGGCTTAGGGATTTTTTCAAAAAAAAAAAAAAATCCGCCGGGTAAGTTGCTGAGAGCTGATTTCTTGTCCTGTGATAAAAAGCCTTCTGTTTTGACTGCCAAACCTTTCAGGGGAGTATTTGCAAGCATTTGAAACCATTTTTGAGTGAATTTCCAAAAGTCAGATATTTGCTGAAATTGTGACCCCGATTCGGCCGGTTTATTTGTCGAGGGCTGATTTCTTGTCCTGTGATAAAAAGCCTTCTGTTTTGACTGCCAAACCTTTCAGGGGAGCATTTGCAAGCATTTGGCCCCATTTTTGAGTGAATTTCCAAAAGTCAGATTTTTGCTGAAATTGTGACCCCGGGGCTTAGGGATTTTTTCAAAAAAAAAAATCCGCCGGGTAAGTTGGTGAGGGCTGATTTCTTGTCCTGTGATAAAAAGCCTTCTGTTTTGACTGCCAAACCTTTCAGGGGAGCATTTGCAAGCATTTGGCACCATTTTTGAGTGAATTGCCAAAAGTCAGATTTTTGCTGAAATTGTGAACCCGGGGCTTAGGGATTTTTTCAAAAAAAAAATTCCGCCGGGTAAGTTGCTGAGGGCTGATTTCTTGTCCTGTGATAAAAAGCCTTCTGTTTTGACTGCCAAACCTTTCAGGGGAGTATTTGCAAGCATTTGAAACCATTTTTGAGTGAATTTCCAAAAGTCAGATATTTGCTGAAATTGTGACCCCGATTCGGCCGGTTTATTTGTCGAGGGCTGATTTCTTGTCCTGTGATAAAAAGCCTTCTGTTTTGACTGCCAAACCTTTCAGGGGAGCATTTGCAAGCATTTGGCCCCATTTTTGAGTGAATTTCCAAAAGTCAGATTTTTGCTGAAATTGTAACCCCGGGGCTTAGGGATTTTTTCAAAAAAAAAAAAAATCCGCCGGGTAAGTTGCTGAGAGCTGATTTCTTGTCCTGTGATAAAAAGCCTTCTGTTTTGACTGCCAAACCTTTCAGGGGAGTATTTGCAAGCATTTGAAACCATTTTTGAGTGAATTTCCAAAAGTCAGATATTTGCTGAAATTGTGACCCCGATTCGGCCGGTTTATTTGTCGAGGGCTGATTTCTTGTCCTGTGATAAAAAGCCTTCTGTTTTGACTGCCAAACCTTTCAGGGGAGCATTTGCAAGCATTTGGCCCCATTTTTGAGTGAATTTCCAAAAGTCAGATTTTTGCTGAAATTGTGACCCCGGGGCTTAGGGATTTTTTCAAAAAAAAAAATCCGCCGGGTAAGTTGGTGAGGGCTGATTTCTTGTCCTGTGATAAAAAGCCTTCTGTTTTGACTGCCAAACCTTTCAGGGGAGCATTTGCAAGCATTTGGCACCATTTTTGAGTGAATTGCCAAAAGTCAGATTTTTGCTGAAATTGTGAACCCGGGCTTAGGGATTTTTTCAAAAAAAAAATTCCGCCGGGTAAGTTGCTGAGGGCTGATTTCTTGTCCTGTGATAAAAAGCCTTCTGTTTTGACTGCCAAACCTTTCAGGGGAGCATTTGCAAGCTTTTGGCACCATTTTTGAGTGAATTGACAAAAGTCAGATATTTGCTGAAATTGTGACCCCGATTCGGCCGTTTTATTTGTCGAGGGCTGATTTCTTGTCCTGTGATAAAAAGCCTTCTGTTTTGACTGCCAAACCTTTCAGGGGAGCATTTGCAAGCATTTGACCCCATTTTTGAGTGAATTTCCAAAAGTCAGATTTTTGCTGAAATTGTGACCCCGGGGCTTAGGGATTTTTTTTAAAAAAAAAATCCGCCGGGTAAGTTGCTGAGGGCTGATTTCTCGTCCTGTGATAAAAAGCCTTCTGTTTTGACTGCCAAACCTTTCAGGGGAGCATTTGCAAGCATTTGGCCCCATTTTTGAGTGAATTTCCAAAAGTCAGATATTTGCTGAAATTGTGACCCCGATTCGGCCGGTTTATTTGTCGAGGGCTAATTTCTTGGCCTGTGATAAAAAGCCTTCTGTTTTGACTGCCAAACCTTTCAGGGGAGCATTTGCAAGCTTTTGGCACCATTTTTGAGTGAATTGCCAAAAGTCAGATTTTTGCTGAAATTGTGACCCCGGGGCTTAGGGATTTTTTCAAAAAAAAAATTCCGACGGGTAAGTTGCTGAGGGCTGATTTCTTGTCCTGTGATAAACAGCCTTCTGTTTTGACTGCCAAACCTTTCAGGGGAGCATTTGCAAGCATTTGGCACCATTTTTGAGTGAATTTCCAAAAATCAGATATTTGCTGAAACTTTGTCCCCGATTCGGCCGTTTTATTTGTCGAGGGCTGATTTCTTGTCCTGTGATAAAAAGCCTTCTGTTTTGACTGCCAAACCTTTCAGGGGAGCATTTGCAAGCATTTGGCCCTATTTTTGAGTGAATTTCCAAAAGTCAGATTTTTGCTGAAATTGTGACCCCGGGGCTTAGGGATTTTTTCAAAAAAAAAAAAAAAATCCGCCGGGTAAGTTGCTGAGAGCTGATTTCTTGTCCTGTGATAAAAAGCCTTCTGTTTTGACTGCCAAACCTTTCAGGGGAGTATTTGCAAGCATTTGAAACCATTTTTGAGTGAATTTCCAAAAGTCAGATATTTGCTGAAATTTTGTCCCCGATTCGGCCGGTTTATTTGTCGAGGGCTGATTTCTTGTCCTGTGATAAAAAGCCTTCTGTTTCGACTGCCAAACCTTTCAGGGGAGTATTTGCAAGAGTTTGGCACCATTTTTGAGTGAATTTCCAAAAGTCAGATTTTTGCTGAAATTGTGACCCCGGGGCTTAGGGATTTTTTTAAAAAAAAAATTCCGCCGGGTAAGTTGCTGAGGGCTGATTTCTTGTCCTGTAATAAAAAGCCTTCTGTTTTGACTGCCAAACCTTTCAGGGGAGCATTTGCAAGCTTTTGGCACCATTTTTGAGTGAATTGCCAAAAGTCAGATTTTTGCTGAAATTGTGAACCCGGGGCTTAGGGATTTTTTCAAAAAAAAAATTCCGCCGGGTAAGTTGCTGAGGGCTGATTTCTTGTCCTGTGATAAAAAGCCTTCTGTTTTGACTGCCAAACCTTTCAGGGGAGCATTTGCAAGCTTTTGGCACCATTTTTGAGTGAATTGACAAAAGTCAGATATTTGCTGAAATTGTGACCCCGATTCGGCCGGTTTATTTGTCGAGGGCTGATTTCTTGTCCTGTGATAAAAAGCCTTCTGTTTTGACTGCCAAACCTTTCAGGGGAGCATTTGCAAGCATTTGGCCCCATTTTTGAGTGAATTTCCAAAAGTCAGATTTTTGCTGAAATTGTGACCCCGGAGCTTAGGGATTTTTTCAAAAAAAAAAATCCGCCGGGTAAGTTGCTGAGGGCTGATTTCTTGTCCTGTGATAAAAAGCCTTCTGTTTTGACTGCCAAACCTTTCAGGGGAGCATTTGCAAGCATTTGGCCCCATTTTTGAGTGAATTTCCAAAAGTCAGATATTTGCTGAAATTGTGACCCCGATTCGGCCGGTTTATTTGTCGAGGGCTAATTTCTTGGCCTGTGATAAAAAGCCTTCTGTTTTGACTGCCAAACCTTTCAGGGGAGCATTTGCAAGCTTTTGGCACCATTTTTGAGTGAATTGCCAAAAGTCAGATTTTTGCTGAAATTGTGAACCCGGGGCTTAGGGATTTTTTTAAAAAAAAAATTCCGCCGGGTAAGTTGCTGAGGGCTGATTTCTTGTCCTGTGATAAAAAGCCTTCTGTTTTGACTGCCAAACCTTTCAGGGGAGCATTTGCAAGCTTTTGGCACCATTTTTGAGTGAATGGCCAAAAGTCAGATTTTTGCTGAAATTGTGACCCCGATTCGGCCGGTTTATTTGTCGAGGGCTGATTTCTTGTCCTGTGATAAAAAGCCTTCTGTTTCGACTGCCAAACCTTTCAGGGGAGTATTTGCAAGAGTTTGGCACCATTTTTGAGTGAATTGCCAAAAGTCAGATTTTTGCTGAAATTGTGACCCCGGGGCTTAGGGATTTTTTCAAAAAAAAAAAAAAATCCGCCGGGTAAGTTGCTGAGGGCTGATTTCTTGTCCTGTAATAAAAAGCCTTCTGTTTTGACTGCCAAACCTTTCAGCGGAGCATTTGCAAGCTTTTGGCACCATTTCTGAGTGAATGGCCAAAAGTCAGATTTTTGCTGAAATTGTGAACCCGGGGCTTAGGGATTTTTTCAAAAAAAAAATTCCGCCGGGTAAGTTGCCGAGGGCTGATTTCTTGTCCTGTGATAAAAAGCCTTCTGTTTTGACTGCCAAACCTTTCAGGGGAGCATTTGCAAGCTTTTGGCACCATTTTTGAGTGAATTGACAAAAGTCAGATATTTGCTGAAATTGTGACCCCGATTCGGCCGGTTTATTTGTCGAGGGCTGATTTCTTGTCCTGTGATAAAAAGCCTTCTGTTTTGACTGCCAAACCTTTCAGGGGAGCATTTGCAAGCTTTTGGCACCATTTTTGAGTGAATGGCCAAAAGTCAGATTTTTGCTGAAATTGTGAACCCGGGGCTTAGGGATTTTTTTTTAAAAAAAAATTCCGCCGGGTAAGTTGCTGAGGACTGATTTCTTGTCCTGTGATAAAAAGCCTACTGTTTTGACTGCCAAACCTTTCAGGGGAGCATTTGCAAGCATTTGGCACCATTTTTGAGTGAATTTCCAAAAGTCAGATATTTGCTGAAATTTTGTCCCCGATTCAGTCGGTGTAATTGTGGAGGGCTGATTTCTTGTCCTGTGAGAAAAAGCCTTCTGTTTCGACTGCCAAACCTTTCAGGGGAGCATTTGCAAGCTTTTGGCACCATTTTTGAGTGAATTTCCAAAAGTCAGATATTTGCTGAAATTGTGACCCCGATTCGGCCGGTGTATTTGTGAAGGGCTGATTTCTTGTCCTGTGAGAAAAAGCCTTCTGTTTCGACTGCCAAACCTTTCAGGGGAGCATTTGCAAGCTTTTGGCACCATTTTTGAGTGAATTTCCAAAAGTCAGATATTTGCTGAAATTGTGACCCCGATTCGGCCGGTTTATTTGTCGAGGGCTGATTTCTTGTCCTGTGATAAAAAGCCTTCTGTTTCGACTGCCAAACCTTTCAGGGGAGTATTTGCAAGAGTTTGGCACCATTTTTGAGTGAATTTCCAAAAGTCAGATTTTTGCTGAAATTGTGACCCCGGGGCTTTGGGTTTTTTTTAAAAAAAAATTCCGCCGGGTAAGTTGCTGAGGGCTGATTTCTTGTCCTGTAATAAAAAGAATTCTGTTTTGACTGCCAAACCTTTCAGGGGAGCATTTGCAAGCTTTTGGCACCATTTTTGAGTGAATTGCCAAAAGTCAGATTTTTGCTGAAATTGTGAACCCGGGGCTTAGGGATTTTTTCAAAAAAAAAAAAAATCCGCCGGGTAAGTTGCTGAGAGCTGATTTCTTGTCCTGTGATAAAAAGCCTTCTGTTTTGACTGCCAAACCTTTCAGGGGAGTATTTGCAAGCATTTGAAACCATTTTTGAGTGAATTTCCAAAAGTCAGATATTTGCTGAAATTGTGACCCCGATTCGGCCGGTTTATTTGTCGAGGGCTGATTTCTTGTCCTGTGATAAAAAGCCTTCTGTTTTGACTGCCAAACCTTTCAGGGGAGCATTTGCAAGCATTTGGCCCCATTTTTGAGTGAATTTCCAAAAGTCAGATTTTTGCTGAAATTGTAACCCCGGGGCTTAGGGATTTTTTCAAAAAAAAAAAAAATCCGCCGGGTAAGTTGCTGAGAGCTGATTTCTTGTCCTGTGATAAAAAGCCTTCTGTTTTGACTGCCAAACCTTTCAGGGGAGTATTTGCAAGCATTTGAAACCATTTTTGAGTGAATTTCCAAAAGTCAGATATTTGCTGAAATTGTGACCCCGATTCGGCCGGTTTATTTGTCGAGGGCTGATTTCTTGTCCTGTGATAAAAAGCCTTCTGTTTTGACTGCCAAACCTTTCAGGGGAGCATTTGCAAGCATTTGGCCCCATTTTTGAGTGAATTTCCAAAAGTCAGATTTTTGCTGAAATTGTGACCCCGGGGCTTAGGGATTTTTTCAAAAAAAAAAATCCGCCGGGTAAGTTGGTGAGGGCTGATTTCTTGTCCTGTGATAAAAAGCCTTCTGTTTTGACTGCCAAACCTTTCAGGGGAGCATTTGCAAGCATTTGGCACCATTTTTGAGTGAATTGCCAAAAGTCAGATTTTTGCTGAAATTGTGAACCCGGGGCTTAGGGATTTTTTCAAAAAAAAAATTCCGCCGGGTAAGTTGCTGAGGGCTGATTTCTTGTCCTGTGATAAAAAGCCTTCTGTTTTGACTGCCAAACCTTTCAGGGGAGCATTTGCAAGCTTTTGGCACCATTTTTGAGTGAATTGACAAAAGTCAGATATTTGCTGAAATTGTGACCCCGATTCGGCCGGTTTATTTGTCGAGGGCTGATTTCTTGTCCTGTGATAAAAAGCCTTCTGTTTTGACTGCCAAACCTTTCAGGGGAGCATTTGCAAGCATTTGACCCCATTTTTGAGTGAATTTCCAAAAGTCAGATTTTTGCTGAAATTGTGACCCCGGGGCTTAGGGATTTTTTCAAAAAAAAAAATCCGCCGGGTAAGTTGCTGAGGGCTGATTTCTCGTCCTGTGATAAAAAGCCTTCTGTTTTGACTGCCAAACCTTTCAGGGGAGCATTTGCAAGCATTTGGCCCCATTTTTGAGTGAATTTCCAAAAGTCAGATATTTGCTGAAATTGTGACCCCGATTCGGCCGGTTTATTTGTCGAGGGCTAATTTCTTGGCCTGTGATAAAAAGCCTTCTGTTTTGACTGCCAAACCTTTCAGGGGAGCATTTGCAAGCTTTTGGCACCATTTTTGAGTGAATTGCCAAAAGTCAGATTTTTGCTGAAATTGTGACCCCGGGGCTTAGGGATTTTTTCAAAAAAAAAATTCCGCCGGGTAAGTTGCTGTGGGCTGATTTCTTGTCCTGTGATAAAAAGCCTTCTGTTTTGACTGCCAAACCTTTCAGGGGAGCATTTGCAAGCTTTTGGCACCATTTTTGAGTGAATTTCCAAAAGTCAGATTTTTGCTGAAATTGTAACCCCGGGGCTTAGGGATTTTTTCAAAAAAAAAAAAAAATCCGCCGGGTAAGTTGCTGAGAGCTGATTTCTTCTCCTGTGATAAAAAGCCTTCTGTTTTGACTGCCAAACCTTTCAGGGGAGTATTTGCAAGCATTTGAAACCATTTTTGAGTGAATTTCCAAAAGTCAGATATTTGCTGAAATTGTGACCCCGATTCGGCCGGTTTATTTGTCGAGGGCTGATTTCTTGTCCTGTGATAAAAAGCCTTCTGTTTTGACTGCCAAACCTTTCAGGGGAGCATTTGCAAGCATTTGGCCCCATTTTTGAGTGAATTTCCAAAAGTCAGATTTTTGCTGAAATTGTGACCCCGGGGCTTAGGGATTTTTTCAAAAAAAAAAATCCGCCGGGTAAGTTGGTGAGGGCTGATTTCTTGTCCTGTGATAAAAAGCCTTCTGTTTCGACTGCCAAACCTTTCAGGGGAGCATTTGCAAGCATTTGGCACCATTTTTGAGTGAATTGCCAAAAGTCAGATTTTTGCTGAAATTGTGAACCCGGGGCTTAGGGATTTTTTCAAAAAAAAAATTCCGCCGGGTAAGTTGCTGAGGGCTGATTTCTTGTCCTGTGATAAAAAGCCTTCTGTTTTGACTGCCAAACCTTTCAGGGGAGCATTTGCAAGCATTTGACCCAATTTTTGAGTGAATTTCCAAAAGTCAGATTTTTGCTGAAATTGTGACCCCGGGGCTTAGGGATTTTTTCAAAAAAAAAAATCCGCCGGGTAAGTTGCTGAGGGCTGATTTCTCGTCCTGTGATAAAAAGCCTTCTGTTTTGACTGCCAAACCTTTCAGGGGAGCATTTGCAAGCATTTGAAACCATTTTTGAGTGAATTTCCAAAAGTCAGATATTTGCTGAAATTGTGACCCCGATTCGGCCGGTTTATTTGTCGAGGGCTAATTTCTTGGCCTGTGATAAAAAGCCTTCTGTTTTGACTGCCAAACCTTTCAGGGGAGCATTTGCAAGCTTTTGGCACCATTTTTGAGTGAATTGCCAAAAGTCAGATTTTTGCTGAAATTGTGACCCCGGGGCTTAGGGATTTTTTCAAAAAAAAAATTCCGCCGGGTAAGTTGCTGTGGGCTGATTTCTTGTCCTGTGATAAAAAGCCTTCTGTTTTGACTGCCAAACCTTTCAGGGGAGCATTTGCAAGCTTTTGGCCCCATTTTTGAGTGAATTTCCAAAAGTCAGATTTTTGCTGAAATTGTGACCCCGGGGCTTAGGGATTTTTTCAAAAAAAAAATCCGCCGGGTAAGTTGCTGAGGGCTGATTTCTTGTCCTGTGATAAAAAGCCTTCTGTTTTGACTGCCAAACCTTTCAGGGGAGCATTTGCAAGCTTTTGGCACCATTTTTGAGTGAATTTCCAAAATTCAGATATTTGCTGAAATTTTGTCCCCGATTCGGCCGGTTTATTTGTCGAGGGCTGATTTCTTGTCCTGTGATAAAAAGCCTTCTGTTTTGACTGCCAAACCTTTCAGGGGAGCATTTGCAAGCTTTTGGCACCATTTTTGAGTGAATGGCCAAAAGTCAGATTTTTGCTGAAATTGTGAACCCGGGGCTTAGGGATTTTTTTTTTTTAAAAAATTCCGCCGGGTAAGTTGCTGAGGGCTGATTTCTTGTCCTGTGATAAAAAGCCTTCTGTTTTGACTGCCAAACCTTTCAGGAGAGCATTTGCAAGCATTTGGCACCATTTTTGAGTGAATTTCCAAAAGTCAGATATTTGCTGAAATTGTGACCCCGATTCGGCCGGTGTATTTGTGAAGGGCTGATTTGTTGTCCTGTGAGAAAAAGCCTTCTGTTTCGACTGCCAAACCTTTCAGGGGAGCATTTGCAAGCTTTTGGCACCATTTTTGAGTGAATTTCCAAAAGTCAAATATTTGCTGAAATTGTGACCCCGATTCGGCCGGTTTATTTGTCGAGGGCTGATTTCTTGTCCTGTGATAAAAAGCCTTCTGTTTCGACTGCCAAACCTTTCAGGGGAGTATTTGCAAGAGTTTGGCACCATTTTTGAGTGAATTTCCAAAAGTCAGATTTTTGCTGAAATTGTGACCCCGGGGCTTAGGGTTTTTTTTAAAAAAAAATTCCGCCGGGTAAGTTGCTGAGGGCTGATTTCTTGTCCTGTAATAAAAAGAATTCTGTTTTGACTGCCAAACCTTTCAGGGGAGCATTTGCAAGCTTTTGGCACCATTTTTGAGTGAATTGCCAAAAGTCAGATTTTTGCTGAAATTGTGAACCCGGGGCTTAGGGATTTTTTCAAAAAAAAAATTCCGCCGGTTTATTTGTCGAGGGCTGATTTCTTGTCCTGTGATAAAAAGCCTTCTGTTTTGACTGCCAAACCTTTCAGGGGAGCATTTGCAAGCTTTTGGCACCATTTTTGAGTGAATGGCCAAAAGTCAGATTTTTGCTGAAATTGTGAACACGGGGCTTAGGGATTTTTTTTAAAAAAAAAATTCCGCCGGGTAAGTTGCTGAGGGCTGATTTCTTGTCCTGTGATAAAAAGCCTTCTGTTTTGACTGCCAAACCTTTCAGGGGAGTATTTGCAAGCATTTGAAACCATTTTTGAGTGAATTTCCAAAAGTCAGATATTTGCTGAAATTGTGACCCCGATTCGGCCGGTTTATTTGTCGAGGGCTGATTTCTTGTCCTGTGATAAAAAGCCTTCTGTTTTGACTGCCAAACCTTTCAGGGGAGCATTTGCAAGCATTTGGCCCCATTTTTGAGTGAATTTCCAAAAGTCAGATTTTTGCTGAAATTGTGACCCCGGGGCTTAGGGATTTTTTCAAAAAAAAAAATCCGCCGGGTAAGTTGGTGAGGGCTGATTTCTTGTCCTGTGATAAAAAGCCTTCTGTTTTGACTGCCAAACCTTTCAGGGGAGCATTTGCAAGCATTTGGCACCATTTTTGAGTGAATTGCCAAAAGTCAGATTTTTGCTGAAATTGTGAACCCGGGGCTTAGGGATTTTTTCAAAAAAAAAATTCCGCCGGGTAAGTTGCTGAGGGCTGATTTCTTGTCCTGTGATAAAAAGCCTTCTGTTTTGACTGCCAAACCTTTCAGGGGAGTATTTGCAAGCATTTGAAACCATTTTTGAGTGAATTTCCAAAAGTCAGATATTTGCTGAAATTGTGACCCCGATTCGGCCGGTTTATTTGTCGAGGGCTGATTTCTTGTCCTGTGATAAAAAGCCTTCTGTTTTGACTGCCAAACCTTTCAGGGGAGCATTTGCAAGCATTTGGCCCCATTTTTGAGTGAATTTCCAAAAGTCAGATTTTTGCTGAAATTGTAACCCCGGGGCTTAGGGATTTTTTCAAAAAAAAAAAAAATCCGCCGGGTAAGTTGCTGAGAGCTGATTTCTTGTCCTGTGATAAAAAGCCTTCTGTTTTGACTGCCAAACCTTTCAGGGGAGTATTTGCAAGCATTTGAAACCATTTTTGAGTGAATTTCCAAAAGTCAGATATTTGCTGAAATTGTGACCCCGATTCGGCCGGTTTATTTGTCGAGGGCTGATTTCTTGTCCTGTGATAAAAAGCCTTCTGTTTTGACTGCCAAACCTTTCAGGGGAGCATTTGCAAGCATTTGGCCCCATTTTTGAGTGAATTTCCAAAAGTCAGATTTTTGCTGAAATTGTGACCCCGGGGCTTAGGGATTTTTTCAAAAAAAAAAATCCGCCGGGTAAGTTGGTGAGGGCTGATTTCTTGTCCTGTGATAAAAAGCCTTCTGTTTTGACTGCCAAACCTTTCAGGGGAGCATTTGCAAGCATTTGGCACCATTTTTGAGTGAATTGCCAAAAGTCAGATTTTTGCTGAAATTGTGAACCCGGGCTTAGGGATTTTTTCAAAAAAAAAATTCCGCCGGGTAAGTTGCTGAGGGCTGATTTCTTGTCCTGTGATAAAAAGCCTTCTGTTTTGACTGCCAAACCTTTCAGGGGAGCATTTGCAAGCTTTTGGCACCATTTTTGAGTGAATTGACAAAAGTCAGATATTTGCTGAAATTGTGACCCCGATTCGGCCGTTTTATTTGTCGAGGGCTGATTTCTTGTCCTGTGATAAAAAGCCTTCTGTTTTGACTGCCAAACCTTTCAGGGGAGCATTTGCAAGCATTTGACCCCATTTTTGAGTGAATTTCCAAAAGTCAGATTTTTGCTGAAATTGTGACCCCGGGGCTTAGGGATTTTTTTAAAAAAAAAAATCCGCCGGGTAAGTTGCTGAGGGCTGATTTCTCGTCCTGTGATAAAAAGCCTTCTGTTTTGACTGCCAAACCTTTCAGGGGAGCATTTGCAAGCATTTGGCCCCATTTTTGAGTGAATTTCCAAAAGTCAGATATTTGCTGAAATTGTGACCCCGATTCGGCCGGTTTATTTGTCGAGGGCTAATTTCTTGGCCTGTGATAAAAAGCCTTCTGTTTTGACTGCCAAACCTTTCAGGGGAGCATTTGCAAGCTTTTGGCACCATTTTTGAGTGAATTGCCAAAAGTCAGATTTTTGCTGAAATTGTGACCCCGGGGCTTAGGGATTTTTTCAAAAAAAAAATTCCGACGGGTAAGTTGCTGAGGGCTGATTTCTTGTCCTGTGATAAACAGCCTTCTGTTTTGACTGCCAAACCTTTCAGGGGAGCATTTGCAAGCATTTGGCACCATTTTTGAGTGAATTTCCAAAAATCAGATATTTGCTGAAACTTTGTCCCCGATTCGGCCGTTTTATTTGTCGAGGGCTGATTTCTTGTCCTGTGATAAAAAGCCTTCTGTTTTGACTGCCAAACCTTTCAGGGGAGCATTTGCAAGCATTTGGCCCTATTTTTGAGTGAATTTCCAAAAGTCAGATTTTTGCTGAAATTGTGACCCCGGGGCTTAGGGATTTTTTCAAAAAAAAAAAAAAAATCCGCCGGGTAAGTTGCTGAGAGCTGATTTCTTGTCCTGTGATAAAAAGCCTTCTGTTTTGACTGCCAAACCTTTCAGGGGAGTATTTGCAAGCATTTGAAACCATTTTTGAGTGAATTTCCAAAAGTCAGATATTTGCTGAAATTTTGTCCCCGATTCGGCCGGTTTATTTGTCGAGGGCTGATTTCTTGTCCTGTGATAAAAAGCCTTCTGTTTCGACTGCCAAACCTTTCAGGGGAGTATTTGCAAGAGTTTGGCACCATTTTTGAGTGAATTTCCAAAAGTCAGATTTTTGCTGAAATTGTGACCCCGGGGCTTAGGGATTTTTTTAAAAAAAAAATTCCGCCGGGTAAGTTGCTGAGGGCTGATTTCTTGTCCTGTAATAAAAAGCCTTCTGTTTTGACTGCCAAACCTTTCAGGGGAGCATTTGCAAGCTTTTGGCACCATTTTTGAGTGAATTGCCAAAAGTCAGATTTTTGCTGAAATTGTGAACCCGGGGCTTAGGGATTTTTTCAAAAAAAAAATTCCGCCGGGTAAGTTGCTGAGGGCTGATTTCTTGTCCTGTGATAAAAAGCCTTCTGTTTTGACTGCCAAACCTTTCAGGGGAGCATTTGCAAGCTTTTGGCACCATTTTTGAGTGAATTGACAAAAGTCAGATATTTGCTGAAATTGTGACCCCGATTCGGCCGGTTTATTTGTCGAGGGCTGATTTCTTGTCCTGTGATAAAAAGCCTTCTGTTTTGACTGCCAAACCTTTCAGGGGAGCATTTGCAAGCATTTGGCCCCATTTTTGAGTGAATTTCCAAAAGTCAGATTTTTGCTGAAATTGTGACCCCGGAGCTTAGGGATTTTTTCAAAAAAAAAAATCCGCCGGGTAAGTTGCTGAGGGCTGATTTCTTGTCCTGTGATAAAAAGCCTTCTGTTTTGACTGCCAAACCTTTCAGGGGAGCATTTGCAAGCATTTGGCCCCATTTTTGAGTGAATTTCCAAAAGTCAGATATTTGCTGAAATTGTGACCCCGATTCGGCCGGTTTATTTGTCGAGGGCTAATTTCTTGGCCTGTGATAAAAAGCCTTCTGTTTTGACTGCCAAACCTTTCAGGGGAGCATTTGCAAGCTTTTGGCACCATTTTTGAGTGAATTGCCAAAAGTCAGATTTTTGCTGAAATTGTGAACCCGGGGCTTAGGGATTTTTTTAAAAAAAAAATTCCGCCGGGTAAGTTGCTGAGGGCTGATTTCTTGTCCTGTGATAAAAAGCCTTCTGTTTTGACTGCCAAACCTTTCAGGGGAGCATTTGCAAGCTTTTGGCACCATTTTTGAGTGAATGGCCAAAAGTCAGATTTTTGCTGAAATTGTGACCCCGATTCGGCCGGTTTATTTGTCGAGGGCTGATTTCTTGTCCTGTGATAAAAAGCCTTCTGTTTCGACTGCCAAACCTTTCAGGGGAGTATTTGCAAGAGTTTGGCACCATTTTTGAGTGAATTGCCAAAAGTCAGATTTTTGCTGAAATTGTGACCCCGGGGCTTAGGGATTTTTTCAAAAAAAAAAAAAAATCCGCCGGGTAAGTTGCTGAGGGCTGATTTCTTGTCCTGTAATAAAAAGCCTTCTGTTTTGACTGCCAAACCTTTCAGCGGAGCATTTGCAAGCTTTTGGCACCATTTCTGAGTGAATGGCCAAAAGTCAGATTTTTGCTGAAATTGTGAACCCGGGGCTTAGGGATTTTTTCAAAAAAAAAATTCCGCCGGGTAAGTTGCCGAGGGCTGATTTCTTGTCCTGTGATAAAAAGCCTTCTGTTTTGACTGCCAAACCTTTCAGGGGAGCATTTGCAAGCTTTTGGCACCATTTTTGAGTGAATTGACAAAAGTCAGATATTTGCTGAAATTGTGACCCCGATTCGGCCGGTTTATTTGTCGAGGGCTGATTTCTTGTCCTGTGATAAAAAGCCTTCTGTTTTGACTGCCAAACCTTTCAGGGGAGCATTTGCAAGCTTTTGGCACCATTTTTGAGTGAATGGCCAAAAGTCAGATTTTTGCTGAAATTGTGAACCCGGGGCTTAGGGATTTTTTTTTAAAAAAAAATTCCGCCGGGTAAGTTGCTGAGGACTGATTTCTTGTCCTGTGATAAAAAGCCTACTGTTTTGACTGCCAAACCTTTCAGGGGAGCATTTGCAAGCATTTGGCACCATTTTTGAGTGAATTTCCAAAAGTCAGATATTTGCTGAAATTTTGTCCCCGATTCAGTCGGTGTAATTGTGGAGGGCTGATTTCTTGTCCTGTGAGAAAAAGCCTTCTGTATCGACTGCCAAACCATTCAGGGGAGTATTTGCAAGAGTTTGGCACCATTTTTGAGTGAATTGCCAAAAGTCAGATTTTTGCTGAAATTGTGACCCCGGGGCTTAGGGATTTTTTTTTAAAAAAAGATTCCGCCGGGTAAGTTGCTGAGGGCTGATTTCTTGTCCTGTGATAAAAAGCCTTCTGTTTTGACTGCCAAACCTTTCAGGGGAGCATTTGCAAGCTTTTGGCACCATTTTTGAGTGAATTGACAAAAGTCAGATATTTGCTGAAATTGTGACCCCGATTCGGCCGGTTTATTTGTCGAGGGCTGATTTCTTGTCCTGTAATAAAAAGCCTTCTGTTTTGACTGCCAAACCTTTCAGGGGAGCATTTGCAAGCATTTGGCCCCATTTTTGAGTGAATTTCCAAAAGTCAGATTTTTGCTGAAATTGTGACCCCGGGGCTTAGGGATTTTTTCAAAAAAAAAAATCCGCCGGGTAAGTTGCTGAGGGCTGATTTCTTGTCCTGTGATAAAAAGCCTTCTGTTTTGACTGCCAAACCTTTCAGGGGAACATTTGCAAGCTTTTGGCACCATTTTTGAGTGAATTTCCAAAAGTCAGATATTTGCTGAAATTTTGTCCCCGATTCGGCCGGTTTATTTGTCGAGGGCTGATTTCTTGTCCTGTGATAAAAAGCCTTCTGTTTTGACTGCCAAACCTTTCAGGGGAGCATTTGCAAGCTTTTGGCACCATTTTTGAGTGAATGGCCAAAAGTTAGATTTTTGCTGAAATTGTGAACCCGGGGCTTAGGCATTTTTTTTAAAAAAAAAATTCCGCCGGGTAAGTTGCTGAGGGCTGATTTCTTGTCCTGTGATAAAAAGCCTTCTGTTTTGACTGCCAAACCTTTCAGGGGAGCATTTGCAAGCTTTTGGCACCATTTTTGAGTGAATGGCCAAAAGTCAGATTTTTGCTGAAATTGTGAACCCGGGGCTTAGGGATTTTTTTTAAAAAAAAAATTCCGCCGGGTAAGTTGCTGAGGGCTGATTTCTTGTCCTGTGATAAAAAGCCTTCTGTTTTGACTGCCAAACCTTTCAGGGGAGCATTTGCAAGCATTTGGCACCATTTTTGAGTGAATTTCCAAAAGTCAGATATTTGCTGAAATTGTGACCCCGATTCGGCCGGTGTATTTGTGAAGGGCTGATTTCTTGTCCTGTGAGAAAAAGCCTTCTGTTTTGACTGCCAAACCTTTCAGGGGAGCATTTGCAAGCTTTTGGCACTATTTTTGAGTGAATGGCCAAAAGTCAAATATTTGCTGAAATTGTGACCCCGATTCGGCCGGTTTATTTGTCGAGGGCTGATTTCTTGTCCTGTGATAAAAAGCCTTCTGTTTCGACTGCCAAACCTTTCAGGGGAGTATTTGCAAGAGTTTGGCACCATTTTTGAGTGAATTTCCAAAAGTCAGATTTTTGCTGAAATTGTGACCCCGGGGCTTAGGGATTTTTTCAAAAAAAAAAATTCGCCGGATAAGTTGCTGAGGGCTGATTTCTTGTCCTGTGATAAAAAGCCTTCTGTTTTGACTGCAAAACCTTTCAGGGGAGCATTTGCAAGCTTTTGGCACCATTTTTGAGTGAATTTCCAAAAGTCAGATATTTGCTGAAATTGTGACCCCGATTCGGCCGGTTTATTTGTCGAGGGCTGATTTCTTGTCCTGTGATAAAAAGCCTTCTGTTTTGACTGCCAAACCTTTCAGGGGAGCATTTGCAAGCTTTTGGCACCATTTTTGAGTGAATGGCCAAAAGTCAGATTTTTGCTGAAATTGTGACCCCGGGGCTTAGGGATTTTTTTTAAAAAAAAAATTCCGCCGGGTAGGTTGCTGAGGGCTGATTTTTTGTCCTGTGATAAAAAGCCTTCTGTTTCGACTGCAAAACCTTTCAGGGGAGCATTTGCAAGCTTTTGGCACCATTTTTGAGTGAATTGCCAAAAGTCAGATTTTTGCTGAAATTGTGAACCCGGGGCTTAGGGATTTTTTCAAAAAAAAAATTCCGCCGGGTAAGTTGCTGAGGGCTGATTTCTTGTCCTGTGATAAAAAGCCTTCTGTTTTGACTGCCAAACCTTTCAGGGGAGCATTTGCAAGCTTTTGGCACCATTTTTGAGTGAATTGCCAAAAGTCAGATTTTTGCTGAAATTGTGAACCCGGGGCTTAGGGATTTTTTCAAAAAAAAAAAAATCCGCCGGGTAAGTTGCTGAGAGCTGATTTCTTGTCCTGTGATAAAAAGCCTTCTCTTTCGACTGCCAAACCTTTCAGGGGAGCATTTGCAAGCTTTTGGCACTATTTTTGAGTGAATTGCCAAAAGTCAGATTTTTGCTGAAATTGTGACCCCGGGGCATAGGGATTTTTTTAAAAAAAAAAATTCCACCGAGTAAGTTGCTGAGGGCTGATTTCTTGTCCTGTGATAAACAGCCTTCTGTTTTGACTGCCAAACCTTTCAGGGGAGCATTTGCAAGCATTTGGCACCATTTTTGAGTGAATTTCCAAAAGTCAGATATTTGCTTAAATTGTGACCCCGATTCGGCCGGTTTATTTGTCGAGGGCTGATTTCTTGTCCTGTGAGAAAAAGCCTTCTGTATCGACTGCCAAACCATTCAGGGGAGTATTTGCAAGAGTTTGGCACCATTTTTGAGTGAATTGCCAAAAGTCAGATTTTTGCTGAAATTGTGACCCCGGGGCTTAGGGATTTTTTCAAAAAAAAAAATCCGCCGGGTAAGTTGCTGAGGGCTGATTTCTTGTCCTGTGATAAAAAGCCTTCTGTTTTGACTGCCAAACCTTTCAGGGGAGCATTTGCAAGCTTTTGGCACCATTTTTGAGTGAATTTCCAAAAGTCTGATATTTGCTGAAATTGTGACCCCGATTCGGCCGGTTTATTTGTCGAGGGCTGATTTCTTGTCCTGTGATAAAAAGCCTTCTGTTTTGACTGCCAAACCTTTCAGCGGAGCATTTGCAAGCTTTTGGCACCATTTTTGAGTGAATTGCCAAAAGTCAGATTTTTGCTGAAATTGTGACCCCGGGGCTTAGGGATTTTTTCAAAAAAAAAATTCCGCCGGGTAAGTTGCTGAGGGCTGATTTCTTGTCCTGTGAAAAAAGCCTTCTGTTTTGACTGCCAAACCTTTCAGGGGAGCATTTGCAAGCTTTTGGCATCATTTTTGAGTGAATTGCCAAAAGTCAGATTTTTGCTGAAATTGTGAACCCGGGGCTTAGGGATTTTTTCAAAAAAAAAAAAAAATCCGCCGGGTTAGTTGCTGAAAGCTGATTTCTTGTCCTGTGATAAAAAGCCTTCTGTTTTGACTGCCAAACCTTTCAGGGGAGCATTTGCAAGCTTTTGGCACCATTTTTGAGTGAATTGCCAAAAGTCAGATTTTTGCTGAAATTGTGACCCCGGGGCATAGGGATTTTTTTTTAAAAAAAAATTCCACCGAGTAAGTTGCTGAGGGCTGATTTCTTGTCCTGTGATAAACAGCCTTCTGTTTTGACTGCCAAACCTTTCAGGGGAGCATTTGCAAGCATTTGGCACCATTCTTGAGTGAATTTCCAAAAGTCAGATATTTGCTGAAATTGTGACCCCGATTCGGCCGGTTTATTTGTCGAGGGCTGATTTCTTGTCCTGTGATAAACAGCCTTCTGTTTTGACTGCCAAACCTTTCAGGGGAGCATTTGCAAGCATTTGGCACCTTTTTTGAGTGAATTTCCAAAAGTCAGATATTTGCTGAAATTGTGACCCCGATTCGGCCGGTGTATTTGTGAAGGGCTGATTTCTTGTCCTGTGAGAAAAAGCCTTCTGTTTCGACTGCCAAACCTTTCAGGGGAGCATTTGCAAGCTTTTGGCACCATTTTTGAGTGAATTTCCAAAAGTCAGATATTTGCTGAAATTGTGACCCCGATTCGGCCGATTTATTTGTCGAGGGCTGATTTCTTGTCCTGTGATAAAAAGCCTTCTGTTTTGACTGCCAAACCTTTCAGGGGAGCATTTGCAAGCATTTGACCCCATTTTTGAGTGAATTTCCAAAAGTCAGATTTTTGCTGAAATTGTGACCCCGGGGCTTAGGGATTTTTTCAAAAAAAAAAATCCGCCGGGTAAGTTGCTGAGGGCTGATTTCTTGTCCTGTGATAAACAGCCTTCTGTTTTGACTGCCAAACCTTTCAGGGGAGCATTTGCAAGCATTTGGCACCATTTTTGAGTGAATTTCCAAAAGTCAGATATTTGCTGAAATTGTGACCCCGATTCGGCCGGTTTATTTGTCGAGGGCTGATTTCTTGTCCTGTGATAAAAAGCCTTCTGTTTCGACTGCCAAACCTTTCAGGGGAGTATTTGCAAGAGTTTGGCACCATTTTTCAGTGAATTGCCAAAAGTCAGATTTTTGCTGAACTTTTGACCCCGGGGCTTAGGGGTTTTTTCAAAAAAAAAAAATCCGCCGGGTAGGTTGCTGAGGGCTGATTTCCTGTCCTGTGATAAAAAGCCTTCTGTTTTGACTGCCAAACCTTTCAGGGGAGCATTTGCAAGCATTTGGCACCTTTTTTGAGTGAATTTCCAAAAGTCAGATATTTGCTGAAATTGTGACCCCGATTCGGCCGGTGTATTTGTGAAGGGCTGATTTCTTGTCCTGTGAGAAAAAGCCTTCTGTTTCGACTGCCAAACCTTTCAGGGGAGCATTTGCAAGCTTTTGGCACCATTTTTGAGTGAATTTCCAAAAGTCAGATATTTGCTGAAATTGTGACCCCGATTCGGCCGGTTTATTTGTCGAGGGCTGATTTCTTGTCCTGTGATAAAAAGCCTTCTGTTTTGACTGCCAAACCTTTCAGGGGAGCATTTGCAAGCATTTGGCCCCATTTTTGAGTGAATTTCCAAAAGTCAGATTTTTGCTGAAATTGTGACCCCGGGGCTTAGGGATTTTTTCAAAAAAAAAAATCCGCCGGGTAAGTTGCTGAGGGCTGATTTCTTGTCCTGTGATAAAAAGCCTTCTGTTTTGACTGCCAAACCTTTCAGGGGAGCATTTGCAAGCATTTGGCCCCATTTTTGAGTGAATTTCCAAAAGTCAGATATTTGCTGAAATTGTGACCCCGATTCGGCCGGTTTATTTGTCGAGGGCTAATTTCTTGGCCTGTGATAAAAAGCCTTCTGTTTTGACTGCCAAACCTTTCAGGGGAGCATTTGCAAGCTTTTGGCACCATTTTTGAGTGAATTGCCAAAAGTCAGATTTTTGCTGAAATTGTGAACCCGGGGCTTAGGGATTTTTTCAAAAAAAAAATTCCGCCGGGTAAGTTGCTGAGGGCTGATTTCTTGTCCTGTGATAAAAAGCCTTCTGTTTTGACTGCCAAACCTTTCAGGGGAGCATTTGCAAGCTTTTGGCACCATTTTTGAGTGAATTTCCAAAAGTCAGATATTTGCTGAAATTTTGTCCGCGATTCGGCCGGTTTATTTGTCGAGGGCTGATTTCTTGTCCTGTGATCAAAAGCCTTCTGTTTTGACTGCCAAACCTTTCAGGGGAGCATTTGCAAGCTTTTGGCACCATTTTTGAGTGAATGGCCAAAAGTCAGATTTTTGCTGAAATTGTGAACCCGGGGCTTAGGTATTTTTTTTAAAAAAAAAATTCCGCCGGGTAAGTTGCTGAGGGCTGATTTCTTGTCCTGTAATAAAAAGCCTTCTGTTTTGACTGCCAAACCTTTCAGGGGAGCATTTGCAAGCATTGGGCACCATTTTTGAGTGAATTTCCAAAAGTCAGATATTTGCTGAAATTGTGACCCCGGGGCTTAGGGATTTTTTCAAAAAAAAAAAAAATCCGCCGGGTAAGTTGCTGAGAGCTGATTTCTTGTCCTGTGATAAAAAGCCTTCTGTTTTGACTGCCAAAGCTTTCAGGGGAGCATTTGCAAGCTTTTGGCACCATTTTTGAGTGAATTTCCAAAAGTCAGATATTTGCTGAAATTGTGACCCCGATTCGGCCGGTTTATTTGTCGAGGGCTGATTTCTTGTCCTGTGATAAAAAGCCTTCTGTTTCGACTGCCAAACCTTTCAGGGGAGTATTTGCAAGAGTTTGGCACCATTTTTGAGTGAATTTCCAAAAGTCAGATTTTTGCTGAAATTGTGACCCCGGGGCTTAGGGATTTTTTCAAAAAAAAAAAATATCCGCCGGGTAAGTTGCTGAGGGCTGATTTCTTGTCCTGTAATAAAAAGCCTTCTGTTTTGACTGCCAAACCTTTCAGCGGAGCATTTGCAAGCTTTTGGCACCATTTTTGAGTGAATGGCCAAAAGTCAGATTTTTGCTGAAA
Organism: Podarcis erhardii; assembly: GCF_964252035.2. Classification (NCBI taxonomy): domain Eukaryota; kingdom Metazoa; phylum Chordata; class Lepidosauria; order Squamata; family Lacertidae; genus Podarcis; species Podarcis erhardii. The sequence goes on from NC_138502.1 coordinate 44,636,852, forward strand.
TTGTGAACCCGGGGCTTAGGGATTTTTTCAAAAAAAAAATTCCGCCGGGTAAGTTGCTGAGGGCTGATTTCTTGTCTTGTGATAAAAAGCCTTCTGTTTTGACTGCCAAACCTTTCAGGGGAGCATTTGCAAGCTTTTGGCACCTTTTTTGAGTGAATTGACAAAAGTCAGATATTTGCTGAAATTGTGACCCCGATTCGGCCGGTTTATTTGTCGAGGGCTGATTTCTTGTCCTGTGATAAAAAGCCTTCTGTTTTGACTGCCAAACCTTTCAGCGGAGCATTTGCAAGCATTTGGCCCCATTTTTGAGTGAATTTCCAAAAGTCAGATTTTTGCTGAAATTGTGACCCCGGGGCTTAGGGATTTTTTCAAAAAAAAAATCCGCCGGGTAAGTTGCTGAGGGCTGATTTCTTGTCCTGTGATAAAAAGCCTTCTGTTTTGACTGCCAAACCTTTCAGGGGAGCATTTGCAAGCTTTTGGCACCATTTTTGAGTGAATTGCCAAAAGTCAGATATTTGCTGAAATTGTGACCCCGATTCGGCCGGTTTATTTGTCGAGGGCTGATTTCTTGTCCTGTGATAAAAAGCCTTCTGTTTTGACTGCCAAACCTTTCAGGGGAGCATTTGCAAGCTTTTGGCACCATTTTTGAGTGAATGGCCAAAAGTCAGATTTTTGCTGAAATTGTGAACCCGGGGCTTAGGGATTTTTTTAAAAAAAAAAATTCCGCCGGGTAAGTTGCTGAGGGCTGATTTCTTGTCCTGTGATAAAAAGCCTTCTGTTTTGACTGCCAAACCTTTCAGGGGAGCATTTGCAAGCATTTGGCACCATTTTTGAGTGAATTTCCAAAAGTCAGATATTTACTGAAATTTTGTCCCCGATTCAGTCGGTGTAATTGTGGAGGGCTGATTTCTTGTCCTGTGAGAAAAAGCCTTCTGTATCGACTGCCAAACCATTCAGGGGAGTATTTGCAAGAGTTTGGCACCATTTTTGAGTGAATTGCCAAAAGTCAGATATTTGCTGAAATTGTGACCCCGATTCGGCCGGTTTATTTGTCGAGGGCTGATTTCTTGTCCTGTGATAAAAAGCCTTCTGTTTTGACTGCCAAACCTTTCAGGGGTGCATTTGCAAGCTTTTGGCACCATTTTTGAGTGAATGGCCAAAAGTCAGATTTTTGCTGAAATTGTGACCCCGGGGCTTAGGGATTTTTTTTAAAAAGAAATTCCGCCGGGTAGGTTGCTGAGGGCTGATTTTTTGTCCTGTGATAAAACGCCTTCTGTTTCGACTGCAAAACCTTTCAGGGGAGCATTTGCAAGCTTTTGGCACCATTTTTGAGTGAATTGCCAAAAGTCAGATTTTTGCTGAAATTGTGACCCCGGGGCATAGGGATTTTTTTTAAAAAAAAAATTCCACCGAGTAGGTTGCTGAGGGCTGATTTCTTGTCCTGTGATAAACAGCCTTCTGTTTTGACTGCCAAACCTTTCAGGGGAGCATTTGCAAGCATTTGGCACCATTTTTGAGTGAATTTCCAAAAGTCAGATATTTGCTGAAATTGTGACCCCGATTCGGCCGGTTTATTTGTCGAGGGCTGATTTCTTGTCCTGTGATAAAAAGCCTTCTGTTTTGACTGCCAAACCTTTCAGGGGAGCATTTGCAAGCATTTGGCACCTTTTTTGAGTGAATTTCCAAAAGTCAGATATTTGCTGAAATTGTGACCCCGATTAGGCCGGTGTATTTGTGAAGTGCTGATTTCTTGTCCTGTGAGAAAAAGCCTTCTGTTTCGACTGCCAAACCTTTCAGGGGAGCATTTGCAAGCTTTTGGCACCATTTTTGAGTGAATTTCCAAAAGTCAGATATTTGCTGAAATTGTGACCCCGATTCGGCCGGTTTATTTGTCGAGGGCTGATTTCTTGTCCTGTGATAAAAAGCCTTCTGTTTTGACTGCCAAACCTTTCAGGGGAGCATTTGCAAGCATTTGGCCCCATTTTTGAGTGAATTTCCAAAAGTCAGATTTTTGCTGAAATTGTGACCCCGGGGCTTAGGGATTTTTTCAAAAAAAAAAAAATCCGCCGGGTAAGTTGCTGAGAGCTGATTTCTTGTCCTGTGATAAAAAGCCTTCTGTTTCGACTGCCAAACCTTTCAGGGGAGTATTTGCAAGCATTTGAAACCATTTTTGAGTGAATTTCCAAAAGTCAGATATTTGCTGAAATTGTGACCCCGATTCGGCCGGTTTATTTGTCGAGGGCTGATTTCTTGTCCTGTGATAAAAAGCCTTCTGTTTCGACTGCCAAACCTTTCAGGGGAGTATTTGCAAGAGTTTGGCACCATTTTTGAGTGAATTTCCAAAAGTCAGATTTTTGCTCAAATTGTGACCCCGGGGCTTAGGGATTTTTTAAAAAAAAAAATTCCGCCGGGTAAGTTGCTGAGGGCTGATTTCTTGTCCTGTAATAAAAAGCCTTCTGTTTTGACTGCCAAACCTTTCAGCGGAGCATTTGCAAGCTTTTGGCACCATTTTTGAGTGAATTGCCAAAACTCAGATTTTTGCTGAAATTGTGAACCCGGGGCTTAGGGATTTTTTCAAAAAAAAAATTCCGCCGGGTAAGTTGCTGAGGGCTGATTTCTTGTCCTGTGATAAAAAGCCTTCTGTTTTGACTGCCAAACCTTTCAGGGGAGCATTTGCAAGCTTTTGGCACCATTTTTGAGTGAATTGACAAAAGTCAGATATTTGCTGAAATTGTGACCCCGATTCGGCCGGTTTATTTGTCGAGGGCTGATTTCTTGTCCTGTGATAAAAAGCCTTCTGTTTTGACTGCCAAACCTTTCAGGGGAGCATTTGCAAGCATTTGACCCCATTTTTGAGTGAATTTCCAAAAGTCAGATTTTTGCTGAAATTGTGACCCCGGGGCTTAGGGATTTTTTCAAAAAAAAAAATCCGCCGGGTAAGTTGCTGAGGGCTGATTTCTTGTCCTATGATAAAAAGCCTTCTGTTTTGACTGCCAAACCTTTCAGGGGAGCATTTGCAAGCATTTGGCCCCATTTTGGAGTGAATTTCCAAAAGTCAGATATTTGCTGAAATTGTGAGCCCGATTCGGCCGGTTTATTTGTCGAGGGCTAATTTCTTGGCCTGTGATAAAAAGCCTTCTGTTTTGACTGCCAAACCTTTCAGGGGAGCATTTGCAAGCTTTTGGCACCATTTTTGAGTGAATTGCCAAAAGTCAGATTTTTGCTGAAATTGTGACCCCTGGGCTTAGGGATTTTTAAAAAAAAAAAATTCCGCCGGGTAAGTTGCTGTGGGCTGATTTCTTGTCCTGTGATAAAAAGCCTTCTGTTTTGACTGCCAAACCTTTCAGGGGAGCATTTGCAAGCTTTTGGCACCATTTTTGAGTGAATTTCCAAAAGTCAGATATTTGCTGAAATTTTGTCCCCGATTCGGCCGTTTTATTTGTCGAGGGCTGATTTCTTGTCCTGTGATAAAAAGCCTTCTGTTTTGACTGCCAAACCTTTCAGGGGAGCATTTGCAAGCATTTGGCCCCATTTTTGAGTGAATTTCCAAAAGTCAGATTTTTGCTGAAATTGTGACCCCGGGGCTTAGGGATTTTTTCAAAAAAAAAAAAAAATCCGCCGGGTAAGTTGCTGAGAGCTGATTTCTTGTCCTGTGATAAAAAGCCTTCTGTTTTGACTGCCAAACCTTTCAGGGGAGTATTTGCAAGCATTTGAAACCATTTTTGAGTGAATTTCCAAAAGTCAGATATTTGCTGAAATTGTGACCCCGATTCGGCCGTTTTATTTGTCGAGGGCTGATTTCTTGTCCTGTGATAAAAAGCCTTCTGTTTTGACTGCCAAACCTTTCAGCGGAGCATTTGCAAGCTTTTGGCACCATTTTTGAGTGAATTGCCAAAAGTCAGATTTTTGCTGAAATTGTGAACCCGGGGCTTAGGGATTTTTTCAAAAAAAAAATTCCGCCGGGTAAGTTGCTGAGGGCTGATTTCTTGTCCTGTGATAAAAAGCCTTCTGTTTTGACTGCCAAACCTTTCAGGGGAGCATTTGCAAGCTTTTGGCACCATTTTTGAGTGAATTGACAAAAGTCAGATTTTTGCTGAAATTGTGACCCCGGGGCTTAGGGATTTTTTCAAAAAAAAAATTCCGCCGGGTAAGTTGCTGAGGGCTGATTTCTTGTCCTGTGATAAAAAGCCTTCTGTTTTGACTGCCAAACCTTTCAGGGGAGCATTTGCAAGCTTTTGGCACCATTTTTGAGTGAATTGCCAAAAGTCAGATTTTTGCTGAAATTGTGAACCCGGGGCTTAGGGATTTTTGCAAAAAAAAAAAAAAATCCGCCGGGTAAGTTGCTGAGGGCTGATTTCTTGTCCTGTGATAAACAGCCTTCTGTTTTGACTGCCAAACCTTTCAGGGGAGCATTTGCAAGCATTTGGCACCATTTTTGAGTGAATTTCCAAAAGTCAGATATTTGCTGAAATTGTGACCCCGATTCGGCCGGTTTATTTGTCGAGGGCTGATTTCTTGTCCTGTGATAAAAAGCCTTCTGTTTCGACTGCCAAACCTTTCAGGGGAGTATTTGCAAGAGTTTGGCACCATTTTTCAGTGAATTGCCAAAAGTCAGATTTTTGCTGAACTTTTGACCCCGGGGCTTAGGGGTTTTTTTTTAAAAAAAAAAATCCGCCGGGTAGGTTGCTGAGGGCTGATTTCTTGTCCTGTGATAAAAAGCCTTCTGTTTTGACTGCCAAACCTTTCAGGGGAGCATTTGCAAGCATTTGGCACCTTTTTTGAGTGAATTTCCAAAAGTCAGATATTTGCTGAAATTGTGACCCCGATTCGGCCGGTGTATTTGTGAAGGGCTGATTTCTTGTCCTGTGAGAAAAAGCCTTCTGTTTCGACTGCCAAACCTTTCAGGGGAGCATTTGCAAGCTTTTGGCACCATTTTTGAGTGAATTTCCAAAAGTCAGATATTTGCTGAAATTGTGACCCCGATTCGGCCGGTTTATTTGTCGAGGGCTGATTTCTTGTCCTGTGATAAAAAGCCTTCTGTTTTGACTGCCAAACCTTTCAGGGGAGCATTTGCAAGCATTTGGCCCCATTTTTGAGTGAATTTCCAAAAGTCAGATTTTTGCTGAAATTGTGACCCCGGGGCTTAGGGATTTTTTCAAAAAAAAAAAAAATCCGCCGGGTAAGTTGCTGAGAGCTGATTTCTTGTCCTGTGATAAAAAGCCTTCTGTTTCGACTGCCAAACCTTTCAGGGGAGTATTTGCAAGCATTTGAAACCATTTTTGAGTGAATTTCCAAAAGTCCAATATTTGCTGAAATTGTGACCCCGATTCGGCCGGTTTATTTGTCGATGGCTGATTTCTTGTCCTGTGATAAAAAGCCTTCTGTTTCGACTGCCAAACCTTTCAGGGGAGTATTTGCAAGAGTTTGGCACCATTTTTGAGTGAATTTCCAAAAGTCAGATTTTTGCTGAAATTGTGACCCCGGGGCTTAGGGATTTTTTTAAAAAAAAAATTCCGCCGGGTAAGTTGCTGAGGGCTGATTTCTTGTCCTGTAATAAAAAGCCTTCTGTTTTGACTGCCAAACCTTTCAGCGGAGCATTTGCAAGCTTTTGGCACCATTTTTGAGTGAATTGCCAAAAGTCAGATTTTTGCTGAAATTGTGAACCCGGGGCTTAGGGATTTTTTCAAAAAAAAAATTCCGCCGGGTAGGTTGCTGAGGGCTGATTTCTTGTCCTGTGATAAAAAGCCTTCTGTTTTGACTGCCAAACCTTACAGGGGAGCATTTGCAAGCTTTTGGCACCATTTTTGAGTGAATTTCCAAAAGTCAGATATTTGCTGAAATTTTGTCCCCGATTCGGCCGGTTTATTTGTCGAGGGCTGATTTCTTGTCCTGTGATAAAAAGCCTTCTGTTTTGACTGCCAAACCTTTCAGGGGAGCATTTGCAAGCTTTTGGCACCATTTTTGAGTGAATGGCCAAAAGTCAGATTTTTGCTAAAATTGTGACCCCGGGGCTTAGGGATTTTTTTTAAAAAAAAATTCCGCCGGGTAGGTTGCTGAGGGCTGATTTCTTGTCCTGTGATAAAAAGCCTTCTGTTTTGACTGCCAAACCTTACAGGGGAGCATTTGCAAGCTTTTGGCACCATTTTTGAGTGAATTTCCAAAAGTCAGATATTTGCTGAAATTTTGTCCCCGATTCGGCCGGTTTATTTGTCGAGGGCTGATTTCTTGTCCTGTGATAAAAAGCCTTCTGTTTTGACTGCCAAACCTTTCAGGGGAGCATTTGCAAGCTTTTGGCACCATTTTTGAGTGAATTGACAAAAGTCAGATATTTGCTGAAATTGTGACCCCGATTCGGCCGGTTTATTTGTCGAGGGCTGATTTCTTGTCCTGTGATAAAAAGCCTTCTGTTTTGACTGCCAAACCTTTCAGGGGAGCATTTGCAAGCATTTGGCCCCATTTTTGAGTGAATTGCCAAAAGTCAGATTTTTGCTGAAATTGTGAACCCCGGGCTTAGGGTTTTTTTCAAAAAAAAAATTCCGCCGGGTAAGTTGCTGAGGGCTGATTTCTTGTCCTGTGATAAAAAGCCTTCTGTTTTGACTGCCAAACCTTTCAGGGGAGCATTTGCAAGCTTTTGGCACCATTTTTGAGTGAATTTCCAAAAGTCAGATATTTGCTGAAATTGTGACCCCGATTCGGCCGGTTTATTTGTCGAGGGCTAATTTCTTGGCCTGTGATAAAAAGCCTTCTGTTTTGACTGCCAAACCTTTCAGGGGAGCATTTGCAAGCTTTTGGCACCATTTTTGAGTGAATTGCCAAAAGTCAGATTTTTGCTGAAATTGTGAACCCGGGGCTTTGGGATTTTTTCAAAAAAAAATTCCGCCGGGTAAGTTGCTGTGGGCTGATTTCTTGTCCTGTGATAAAAAGCCTTCTGTTTTGACTGCCAAACCTTTCAGGGGAGCATTTGCAAGCTTTTGGCACCATTTTTGAGTGAATTTCCAAAAGTCAGATATTTGCTGAAATTTTGTCCCCGATTCGGCCGGTTTATTTGTCGAGGGCTGATTTCTTGTCCTGTGATAAAAAGCCTTCTGTTTTGACTGCCAAACCTTTCAGGGGAGCATTTGCAAGCTTTTGGCACCATTTTTGAGTGAATGGCCAAAAGTCAGATTTTTGCTGAAATTGTGACCCCGGGGCTTAGGGATTTTTTCAAAAAAAAAATTCCGCCGGGTAAGTTGCTGAGGGCTGATTTCTTGTCCTGTGATAAAAAGCCTTCTGTTTTGACTGCCAAACCTTTCAGGGGAGCATTTGCAAGCTTTTGGCACCATTTTTGAGTGAATTGCCAAAAGTCAGATTTTTGCTGAAATTGTGAACCCGGGGCTTAGGGATTTTTGCAAAAAAAAAAAAAAATCCGCCGGGTAAGTTGCTGAGAGCTGATTTCTTGTCCTGTGATAAAAAGCCTTCTGTTTCGACTGCCAAACCTTTCAGGGGAGCATTTGCAAGCTTTTGGCACCATTTTTGAGTGAATTGCCAAAAGTCAGATTTTTGCTGAAATTGTGACCCCGGGGCATAGGGATTTTTTAAAAAAAAAAATTTCCACCGAGTAGGTTGCTGAGGGCTGATTTCTTGTCCTGTGATAAACAGCCTTCTGTTTTGACTGCCAAACCTTTCAGGGGAGCATTTGCAAGCATTTGGCACCATTTTTGAGTGAATTTCCAAAAGTCAGATATTTGCTGAAATTGTGACCCCGATTCGGCCGGTTTATTTGTCGAGGGCTGATTTCTTGTCCTGTGATAAAAAGCCTTCTGTTTCGACTGCCAAACCTTTCAGGGGAGTATTTGCAAGAGTTTGGCACCATTTTTCAGTGAATTGCCAAAAGTCAGATTTTTGCTGAACTTTTGACCCCGGGGCTTAGGGGTTTTTTTTTAAAAAAAAAAATCCGCCGGGTAGGTTGCTGAGGGCTGATTTCTTGTCCTGTGATAAAAAGCCTTCTGTTTTGACTGCCAAACCTTTCAGGGGAGCATTTGCAAGCATTTGGCACCTTTTTTGAGTGAATTTCCAAAAGTCAGATATTTGCTGAAATTGTGACCCCGATTCGGCCGGTGTATTTGTGAAGGGCTGATTTCTTGTCCTGTGAGAAAAAGCCTTCTGTTTCGACTGCCAAACCTTTCAGGGGAGCATTTGCAAGCTTTTGGCACCATTTTTGAGTGAATTTCCAAAAGTCAGATATTTGCTGAAATTGTGACCCCGATTCGGCCGGTTTATTTGTCGAGGGCTGATTTCTTGTCCTGTGATAAAAAGCCTTCTGTTTTGACTGCCAAACCTTTCAGGGGAGCATTTGCAAGCATTTGGCCCCATTTTTGAGTGAATTTCCAAAAGTCAGATTTTTGCTGAAATTGTGACCCCGGGGCTTAGGGATTTTTTCAAAAAAAAAAAAAATCCGCCGGGTAAGTTGCTGAGAGCTGATTTCTTGTCCTGTGATAAAAAGCCTTCTGTTTCGACTGCCAAACCTTTCAGGGGAGTATTTGCAAGCATTTGAAACCATTTTTGAGTGAATTTCCAAAAGTCAGATATTTGCTGAAATTGTGACCCCGATTCGGCCGGTTTATTTGTCGATGGCTGATTTCTTGTCCTGTGATAAAAAGCCTTCTGTTTCGACTGCCAAACCTTTCAGGGGAGTATTTGCAAGAGTTTGGCACCATTTTTGAGTGAATTTCCAAAAGTCAGATTTTTGCTGAAATTGTGACCCCGGGGCTTAGGGATTTTTTTTAAAAAAAAATTCCGCCGGGTAAGTTGCTGAGGGCTGATTTCTTGTCCTGTAATAAAAAGCCTTCTGTTTTGACTGCCAAACCTTTCAGCGGAGCATTTGCAAGCTTTTGGCACCATTTTTGAGTGAATTGCCAAAAGTCAGATTTTTGCTGAAATTGTGAACCCGGGGCTTAGGGATTTTTTCAAAAAAAAAATTCCGCCGGGTAGGTTGCTGAGGGCTGATTTCTTGTCCTGTGATAAAAAGCCTTCTGTTTTGACTGCCAAACCTTACAGGGGAGCATTTGCAAGCTTTTGGCACCATTTTTGAGTGAATTTCCAAAAGTCAGATATTTGCTGAAATTTTGTCCCCGATTCGGCCGGTTTATTTGTCGAGGGCTGATTTCTTGTCCTGTGATAAAAAGCCTTCTGTTTTGACTGCCAAACCTTTCAGGGGAGCATTTGCAAGCTTTTGGCACCATTTTTGAGTGAATGGCCAAAAGTCAGATTTTTGCTAAAATTGTGACCCCGGGGCTTAGGGATTTTTTTTAAAAAAAAATTCCGCCGGGTAGGTTGCTGAGGGCTGATTTCTTGTCCTGTGATAAAAAGCCTTCTGTTTTGACTGCCAAACCTTACAGGGGAGCATTTGCAAGCTTTTGGCACCATTTTTGAGTGAATTTCCAAAAGTCAGATATTTGCTGAAATTTTGTCCCCGATTCGGCCGGTTTATTTGTCGAGGGCTGATTTCTTGTCCTGTGATAAAAAGCCTTCTGTTTTGACTGCCAAACCTTTCAGGGGAGCATTTGCAAGCTTTTGGCACCATTTTTGAGTGAATTGACAAAAGTCAGATATTTGCTGAAATTGTGACCCCGATTCGGCCGGTTTATTTGTCGAGGGCTGATTTCTTGTCCTGTGATAAAAAGCCTTCTGTTTTGACTGCCAAACCTTTCAGGGGAGCATTTGCAAGCATTTGGCCCCATTTTTGAGTGAATTGCCAAAAGTCAGATTTTTGCTGAAATTGTGAACCCCGGGCTTAGGGTTTTTTTCAAAAAAAAAATTCCGCCGGGTAAGTTGCTGAGGGCTGATTTCTTGTCCTGTGATAAAAAGCCTTCTGTTTTGACTGCCAAACCTTTCAGGGGAGCATTTGCAAGCTTTTGGCACCATTTTTGAGTGAATTTCCAAAAGTCAGATATTTGCTGAAATTGTGACCCCGATTCGGCCGGTTTATTTGTCGAGGGCTAATTTCTTGGCCTGTGATAAAAAGCCTTCTGTTTTGACTGCCAAACCTTTCAGGGGAGCATTTGCAAGCTTTTGGCACCATTTTTGAGTGAATTGCCAAAAGTCAGATTTTTGCTGAAATTGTGAACCCGGGGCTTTGGGATTTTTTCAAAAAAAAAATTCCGCCGGGTAAGTTGCTGTGGGCTGATTTCTTGTCCTGTGATAAAAAGCCTTCTGTTTTGACTGCCAAACCTTTCAGGGGAGCATTTGCAAGCTTTTGGCACCATTTTTGAGTGAATTTCCAAAAGTCAGATATTTGCTGAAATTTTGTCCCCGATTCGGCCGGTTTATTTGTCGAGGGCTGATTTCTTGTCCTGTGATAAAAAGCCTTCTGTTTTGACTGCCAAACCTTTCAGGGGAGCATTTGCAAGCTTTTGGCACCATTTTTGAGTGAATGGCCAAAAGTCAGATTTTTGCTGAAATTGTGAACCCGGGGCTTAGGTATTTTTTTAAAAAAAAAAATTCCGCCGGGTAAGTTGCTGAGGGCTGATTTCTTGTCCTGTGATAAAAAGCCTTCTGTTTTGACTGCCAAACCTTTCAGGGGAGCATTTGCAAGCTTTTGGCACCATTTTTGAGTGAATGGCCAAAAGTCAGATTTTTGCTGAAATTGTGACCCCGGGGCTTAGGGATTTTTTCAAAAAAAAAATTCCGCCGGGTAAGTTGCTGAGGGCTGATTTCTTGTCCTGTGATAAAAAGCCTTCTGTTTTGACTGCCAAACCTTTCAGGGGAGCATTTGCAAGCTTTTGGCACCATTTTTGAGTGAATTTCCAAAAGTCAGATATTTGCTGAAATTGTGACCCCGATTCGGCCGGTTTATTTGTCGAGGGCTGATTTCTTGTCCTGTGATAAAAAGCCTTCTGTTTTGACTGCCAAACCTTTCAGGGGAGCATTTGCAAGCTTTTGGCACCATTTTTGAGTGAATTGACAAAAGTCAGATATTTGCTGAAATTGTGACCCCGATTCGGCCGGTTTATTTGTCGAGGGCTGATTTCTTGTCCTGTGATAAAAAGCCTTCTGTTTTGACTGCCAAACCTTTCAGGGGAGCATTTGCAAGCATTTGGCCCCATTTTTGAGTGAATTGCCAAAAGTCAGATTTTTGCTGAAATTGTGAACCCCGGGCTTAGGGTTTTTTTCAAAAAAAAAATTCCGCCGGGTAAGTTGCTGAGGGCTGATTTCTTGTCCTGTGATAAAAAGCCTTCTGTTTTGACTGCCAAACCTTTCAGGGGAGCATTTGCAAGCTTTTGGCACCATTTTTGAGTGAATTTCCAAAAGTCAGATATTTGCTGAAATTTTGTCCCCGATTCGGCCGGTTTATTTGTCGAGGGCTGATTTCTTGTCCTGTGATAAAAAGCCTTCTGTTTTGACTGCCAAACCTTTCAGGGGAGCATTTGCAAGCTTTTGGCACCATTTTTGAGTGAATGGCCAAAAGTCAGATTTTTGCTGAAATTGTGAACCCGGGGCTTAGGTATTTTTTTTAAAAAAAAAATTCCGCCGGGTAAGTTGCTGAGGGCTGATTTCTTGTCCTGTGATAAAAAGCCTTCTGTTTTGACTGCCAAACCTTTCAGGGGAGCATTTGCAAGCTTTTGGCACCATTTTTGAGTGAATGGCCAAAAGTCAGATTTTTGCTGAAATTGTGACCCCGGGGCTTAGGGATTTTTTCAAAAAAAAAATTCCGCCGGGTAAGTTGCTGAGGGCTGATTTCTTGTCCTGTGATAAAAAGCCTTCTGTTTTGACTGCCAAACCTTTCAGGGGAGCATTTGCAAGCTTTTGGCACCATTTTTGAGTGAATTTCCAAAAGTCAGATATTTGCTGAAATTGTGACCCCGATTCGGCCGGTTTATTTGTCGAGGGCTGATTTCTTGTCCTGTGATAAAAAGCCTTCTGTTTTGACTGCCAAACCTTTCAGGGGAGCATTTGCAAGCTTTTGGCACCATTTTTGAGTGAATGGCCAAAAGTCAGATTTTTGCTAAAATTGTGACCCCGGGGCTTAGGGATTTTTTTAAAAAAAAAATTCCGCCGGGTAGGTTGCTGAGGGCTGATTTTTTGTCCTGTGAGAAAAAGCCTTCTGTTTCGACTGCCAAACCTTTCAGGGGAGCATTTGCAAGCTTTTGGCACCATTTTTGAGTGAATTTCCAAAAGTCAGATATTTGCTGAAATTTTGTCCCCGATTCGGCCGGTTTATTTGTCGAGGGCTGATTTCTTGTCCTGTGATAAAAAGCCTTCTGTTTTGACTGCCAAACCTTTCAGGGGAGCATTTGCAAGCTTTTGGCACCATTTTTGAGTGAATTTCCAAAAGTCAGATATTTGCTGAAATTTTGTCCCCGATTCGGCCGGTTTATTTGTCGAGGGCTGATTTCTTGTCCTGTGATAAAAAGCCTTCTGTTTTGACTGCCAAACCTTTCAGGGGAGCATTTGCAAGCTTTTGGCACCATTTTTGAGTGTATTTCCAAAGGTCAGATATTTGCTGAAATTGTGACCCCGATTCGGCCGGTTTATTTGTCGAGGGCTGATTTCTTGTCCTTTAATAAAAAGCCTTCTGTTTTGACTGCCAAACCTTTCAGGGGAGCATTTGCAAGCTTTTGGCACCATTTTTGAGTGAATTGCCAAAAGTCAGATTTTTCCTGAAATTGTGACCCCGGGGCTTAAGGATTTTTTTAAAAAAAAAATTCCGCCGGGTAAGTTGCTGAGGGCTGATTTCTTGTCCTGTGATAAAAAGCCTTCTGTTTCGACTGCCAAACCTTTCAGGGGAGTATTTGCAAGAGTTTGGCACCATTTTTGAGTGAATTGCCAAAAGTCAGATTTTGGCTGAAATTGTGACCCCGGGGCTTAGGGATTTTTTCAAAAAAAAAATTCCGCCGGGTAAGTTGCTGAGGGCTGATTTCTTGTCCTGTGATAAAAAGCCTTCTGTTTTGACTGCCAAACCTTTCAGGGGAGCATTTGCAAGCTTTTGGCACCATTTTTGAGTGAATTTCCAAAAGTCAGATATTTGCTGAAATTGTGACCCCGATTCGGCCGGTTTATTTGTCGAGGGCTGATTTCTTGTCCTGTGATAAAAAGCCTTCTGTTTTGACTGCCAAACCTTTCAGGGGAGCATTTGCAAGCTTTTGGCACCATTTTTGAGTGAATGGCCAAAAGTCAGATTTTTGCTAAAATTGTGACCCCGGGGCTTAGGGATTTTTTTAAAAAAAAAATTCCGCCGGGTAGGTTGCTGAGGGCTGATTTTTTGTCCTGTGAGAAAAAGCCTTCTGTTTCGACTGCCAAACCTTTCAGGGGAGCATTTGCAAGCTTTTGGCACCATTTTTGAGTGAATTTCCAAAAGTCAGATATTTGCTGAAATTTTGTCCCCGATTCGGCCGGTTTATTTGTCGAGGGCTGATTTCTTGTCCTGTGATAAAAAGCCTTCTGTTTTGACTGCCAAACCTTTCAGGGGAGCATTTGCAAGCTTTTGGCACCATTTTTGAGTGAATGGCCAAAAGTCAGATTTTTGCTAAAATTGTGACCCCGGGGCTTAGGGATTTTTTTTAAAAAAAAATTCCGCCGGGTAGGTTGCTGAGGGCTGATTTCTTGTCCTGTGATAAAAAGCCTTCTGTTTTGACTGCCAAACCTTACAGGGGAGCATTTGCAAGCTTTTGGCACCATTTTTGAGTGAATTTCCAAAAGTCAGATATTTGCTGAAATTTTGTCCCCGATTCGGCCGGTTTATTTGTCGAGGGCTGATTTCTTGTCCTTTGATAAAAAGCCTTCTGTTTTGACTGCCAAACCTTTCAGGGGAGCATTTGCAAGCTTTTGGCACCATTTTTGAGTGTATTTCCAAAGGTCAGATATTTGCTGAAATTGTGACCCCGATTCGGCCGGTTTATTTGTCGAGGGCTGATTTCTTGTCCTTTAATAAAAAGCCTTCTGTTTTGACTGCCAAACCTTTCAGGGGAGCATTTGCAAGCTTTTGGCACCATTTTTGAGTGAATTGCCAAAAGTCAGATTTTTCCTGAAATTGTGACCCCGGGGCTTAAGGATTTTTTTAAAAAAAAAATTCCGCCGGGTAAGTTGCTGAGGGCTGATTTCTTGTCCTGTGATAAAAAGCCTTCTGTTTCGACTGCCAAACCTTTCAGGGGAGTATTTGCAAGAGTTTGGCACCATTTTTGAGTGAATTGCCAAAAGTCAGATTTTGGCTGAAATTGTGACCCCGGGGCTTAGGGATTTTTTCAAAAAAAAAATTCCGCCGGGTAAGTTGCTGAGGGCTGATTTCTTGTCCTGTGATAAAAAGCCTTCTGTTTTGACTGCCAAACCTTTCAGGGGAGCATTTGCAAGCTTTTGGCACCATTTTTGAGTGAATTTCCAAAGGTCAGATATTTGCTGAAATTGTGACCCCGATTCGGCCGGTTTATTTGTCGAGGGCTGATTTCTTGTCCTTTAATAAAAAGCCTTCTGTTTTGACTGCCAAACCTTTCAGGGGAGCATTTGCAAGCTTTTGGCACCATTTTTGAGTGAATTGCCAAAAGTCAGATTTTTCCTGAAATTGTGACCCCGGGGCTTAAGGATTTTTTTAAAAAAAAAATTCCGCCGGGTAAGTTGCTGAGGGCTGATTTCTTGTCCTGTGATAAAAAGCCTTCTGTTTTGACTGCCAAACCTTTCAGGGGAGTATTTGCAAGAGTTTGGCACCATTTTTGAGTGAATTGCCAAAAGTCAGATTTTGGCTGAAATTGTGACCCCGGGGCTTAGGGATTTTTTCAAAAAAAAAATTCCGCCGGGTAAGTTGCTGAGGGCTGATTTCTTGTCCTGTGATAAAAAGCCTTCTGTTTTGACTGCCAAACCTTTCAGGGGAGCATTTGCAAGCTTTTGGCACCATTTTTGAGTGAATTGCCAAAAGTCAGATATTTGCTGAAATTGTGACCCCGATTCGGCCGTTTTATTTGTCGAGGGCTGATTTCTTGTCCTGTGATAAAAAGCCTTCTGTTTTGACTGCCAAACCTTTCAGGGGAGCATTTGCAAGCTTTTGGCACCATTTTTGAGTGAATTTCCAAAAGTCAGATATTTGCTGAAATTGTGACCCCGATTCGGCCGGTTTATTTGTCGAGGGCTGATTTCTTGTCCTGTGATAAAAAGCCTTCTGTTTTGACTGCCAAACCTTTCAGGGGAGCATTTGCAAGCTTTTGGCACCATTTTTGAGTGAATGGCCAAAAGTCAGATTTTTGCTAAAATTGTGACCCCGGGGCTTAGGGATTTTTTTAAAAAAAAAATTCCGCCGGGTAGGTTGCTGAGGGCTGATTTCTTGTCCTGTGATAAAAAGCCTTCTGTTTTGACTGCCAAACCTTACAGGGGAGCATTTGCAAGCTTTTGGCACCATTTTTGAGTGAATTTCCAAAAGTCAGATATTTGCTGAAATTTTGTCCCCGATTCGGCCGGTTTATTTGTCGAGGGCTGATTTCTTGTCCTGTGATAAAAAGCCTTCTGTTTTGACTGCCAAACCTTTCAGGGGAGCATTTGCAAGCTTTTGGCACCATTTTTGAGTGAATTTCCAAAGGTCAGATATTTGCTGAAATTGTGACCCCGATTCGGCCGGTTTATTTGTCGAGGGCTGATTTCTTGTCCTTTAATAAAAAGCCTTCTGTTTTGACTGCCAAACCTTTCAGGGGAGCATTTTGAAGCTTTTGGCACCATTTTTGAGTGAATGGCCAAAAGTCAGATTTTAGCTGAAATTGTGAACGCGGGGCTTAGGGATTTTTTTAAAAAAAAAATTCCGCCGGGTAGGTTGCTGAGGGCTGATTTCTTGTCCTGTGATAAAAAGCCTTCTGTTTTGACTGCCAAACCTTTCAGGGGAGCATTTGCAAGCATTTGGCACCATTTTTGAGTGAATTTCCAAAAGTCAGATATTTGCTGAAATTGTGACCCCGATTCGGCCGGTGTATTTGTGAAGGGCTGATTTCTTGTCCTGTGAGAAAAAGCCTTCTGTTTCGACTGCCAAACCTTTCAGGGGAGCATTTGCAAGCATTTGGCACCATTTTTGAGTGAATTTCCAAAAGTGAGATATTTGCTGAAATTGTGACCCCGATTCGGCCGGTTTATTTGTCGAGGGCTGATTTCTTGTCCTGTGATAAAAAGCCTTCTGTTTTGACTGCCAAACCTTTCAGGGGAGCATTTGCAAGCTTTTGGCAGCATTTTTGAGTGAATTGCCAAAAGTCAGATTTTTCCTGAAATTGTGAACCCGGGGCTTAAGGATTTTTTTAAAAAAAAAATTCCGCCGGGTAAGTTGCTGAGGGCTGATTTCTTGTCCTGTGATAAAAAGCCTTCTGTTTCGACTGCCAAACCTTTCAGGGGAGCATTTGCAAGCATTTGGCACCATTTTTGAGTGAATTTCCAAAAGTCAGATATTTGCTGAAATTGTGACCCCGATTCGGCCGGTTTATTTGTCGAGGGCTGATTTCTTGTCCTGTGATAAAAAGCCTTCTGTTTTGACTGCCAAACCTTTCAGGGGAGCATTTGCAAGCATTTGGCACCATTTTTGAGTGAATTTCCAAAAGTCAGATATTTGCTGAAATTGTGACCCCGATTCGGCCGGTTTATTTGTCGAGGGCTGATTTCTTGTCCTGTGATAAAAAGCCTTCTGTTTTGACTGCCAAACCTTTCAGGGGAGCATTTGCAAGCTTTTGGCACCATTTTTGAGTGAATTGCCAAAAGTCAGATTTTTGCTGAAATTGTGACACCGGGGCTTAGGGATTTTTTCAAAAAAAAAAATTCCGCCGGGTAAGTTGCTGAGGGCTGATTTCTTGTCCTGTGATAAAAAGCCTTCTGTTTTGACTGCCAAACCTTTCAGGGGAGCATTTGCAAGCATTTGGCACCATTTTTGAGTGAATTGCCAAAAGTCAGATATTTGCTGAAATTGTGACCCCGATTCGGCCGGTTTATTTGTGGAGGGCTGATTTCTTGTCCTGTGATAAAAAGCCTTCTTTTTTGACAGCCAAACCTTTCAGGGGAGCATTTGCAAGCTTCTGGCACCATTTTTGAGTGAATTGCCAAAAGTCAGATTTTTGCTGAAATTGTGACCCTGGGGCTTAGGGATTTTTTTAAAAAAAAAAAAATCCGCCGAGTAAGTTGCTGAGGGCTGATTTCTTGTCCTGTGATAAAAAGCCTTCTGTTTTGACTGCCAAACCTTTCAGGGGAGCATTTGCAAGCTTTTGGCACCATTTTTGAGTGAATTTCCAAAAGTCAGATATTTGCTGAAATTTTGTCCCCGATTCGGCCGGTTTATTTGTCGAGGGCTGATTTCTTGTCCTGTGATAAAAAGCCTTCTGTTTTGACTGCCAAACCTTTCAGGGGAGCATTTGCAAGCTTTTGGCACCATTTTTGAGTGAATTGCCAAAAGTCAGATTTTTGCTGAAATTGTGACCCCGGGGCTTAGGGATTTTTTCAAAAAAAAAATTCCGCCGGGTAAGTTGCTGAGGGCTGATTTCTTGTCCTGTGATAAAAAGCCTTCTGTTTTGACTGCCAAACCTTTCAGGGGAGCATTTGCAAGCTTTTGGCACCATTTTTGAGTGAATTGCCAAAAGTCAGATTTTTGCTGAAATTGTGACCCCGGGGCTTAGGGATTTTTTCAAAAAAAAAATTCCGCCGGGTAAGTTGCTGAGGGCTGATTTCTTGTCCTGTGATAAAAATCCTTCTGTTTTCACTGCCAAACCTTTCAGGGGAGCATTTGCAAGCATTTGGCACCATTTTTGAGTGAATTTCCAAAAGTCAGATATTTGCTGAAATTGTGACCCCGATTCGGCCGGTGTATTTGTGAAGGGCTGATTTCTTGTCCTGTGAGAAAAAGCCTTCTGTTTCGACTGCCAAACCTTTCAGGGGAGCATTTGCAAGCATTTGGCACCATTTTTGAGTGAATTTCCAAAAGTCAGATATTTGCTGAAATTGTGACCCCGATTCGGCCGGTTTATTTGTCGAGGGCTGATTTCTTGTCCTGTGATAAAAAGCCTTCTGTTTTGACTGCCAAACCTTTCAGGGGAGCATTTGCAAGCTTTTGGCACCATTTTTGAGTGAATTGCCAAAAGTCAGATTTTTCCTGAAATTGTGAACCCGGGGCTTAAGGATTTTTTAAAAAAAAAAATTCCGCCGGGTAAGTTGCTGAGGGCTGATTTCTTGTCCTGTGATAAAAAGCCTTCTGTTTCGACTGCCAAACCTTTCATGGGAGTATTTGCAAGAGTTTGGCACCATTTTTGAGTGAATTGCCAAAAGTCAGATTTTGGCTGAAATTGTGACCCCTGGGCTTAGGGATTTTTTCAAAAAAAAAATTCCGCCGGGTAAGTTGCTGAGGGCTGATTTCTTGTCCTGTTTTAAAAAGCCTTCTGTTTTGACTGCCAAACCTTTCAGGGGAGCATTTGCAAGCTTTTGGCACCATTTTTGAGTGAATTGCCAAAAGTCAGATATTTGCTGAAATTGTGACCCCGATTCGTCCGTTTTATTTGTCGAGGGCTGATTTCTTGTCCTGTGATAAAAAGCCTTCTGTTTTGACTGCCAAACCTTTCAGGGGAGCATTTGCAAGCTTTTGGCACCATTTTTGAGTGAATGGCCAAAAGTCAGATTTTTGCTAAAATTGTGACCCCGGGGCTTAGGGATTTTTTTAAAAAAAAAATTCCGCCGGGTAGGTTGCTGAGGGCTGATTTCTTGTCCTGTGATAAAAAGCCTTCTGTTTTGACTGCCAAACCTTACAGGGGAGCATTTGCAAGCTTTTGGCACCATTTTTGAGTGAATTTCCAAAAGTCAGATATTTGCTGAAATTGTGACCCCGATTCGGCCGGTGTATTTGTGAAGGGCTGATTTCTTGTCCTGTGAGAAAAAGCCTTCTGTTTCGACTGCCAAACCTTTCAGGGGAGCATTTGCAAGCATTTGGCACCATTTTTGAGTGAATTTCCAAAAGTCAGATATTTCCTGAAATTGTGACCCCGATTCGGCCGGTTTATTTGTCGAGGGCTGATTTCTTGTCCTGTGATAAAAAGCCTTCTGTTTTGACTGCCAAACCTTTCAGGGGAGCATTTGCAAGCTTCTGGCACCATTTTTGAGTGAATTGCCAAAAGTCAGATTTTTGCTGAAATTGTGACCCCGGGGCTTAGGGATTTTTTCAAAAAAAAAAAATCCGCCGGGTAAGTTGCTGAGGGCTGATTTCTTGTCCTGTGAAAAAAGCCTTCTGTTTTGACTGCCAAACCTTTCAGGGGAGCATTTGCAAGCTTTTGGCACCATTTTTGAGTGAATTGCCAAAAGTCAGATATTTGCTGAAATTGTGACCCCGATTCGGCCGGTTTATTTGGGGAGGGCTGATTTCTTGTCCTGTGATAAAAAGCCTT
Source organism: Podarcis erhardii (assembly GCF_964252035.2). Classification (NCBI taxonomy): domain Eukaryota; kingdom Metazoa; phylum Chordata; class Lepidosauria; order Squamata; family Lacertidae; genus Podarcis; species Podarcis erhardii. The sequence continues at coordinate 44,656,201 of NC_138502.1, forward strand.
CTGTTTTGACTGCCAAAACTTTCAGGGGAGCATTTGCAAACTTTTGGCACCATTTTTGAGTGAATTGCCTAAAGTCAGATTTTTGCTGAAATTGTGACCCCGGGGCTTAGGGATTTTTTCAAAAAAAAAAATATCCGCCGGGTAAGTTGCTGAGGGCTGATTTCTTGTCCTGTGATAAAAAGCCTTCTGTTTTGACTGCCAAACCTTTCAGGGGAGCATTTGCAAGCTTCTGGCACCATTTTTGAGTGAATTGCCAAAAGTCAGATTTTTGCTGAAATTGTGACCCCAGGGCTTAGGGATTTTTTTAAAAAAAAAATTTCTGCCGGGTAAGTTGCTGAGGGCTGATTTCTTGTCCTGTGAAAAAAGCCTTCTGTTTTGACTGCCAAACCTTTCAGGGGAGCATTTGCAAACTTTTGGCACCATTTTTGAGTGAATTGCCAAAAGTCAGATTTTTGCTGAAATTGTGACCCCGGGGCTTAGGGATTTTTTCAAAAAAAAAAATCCGCCGGGTAAGTTGCTGAGGGCTGATTTCTTGTCCTGTGATAAAAATCCTTCTGTTTTGACTGCCAAACCTTTCAGGGGAGTATTTGCAAGCTTCTGGCACCATTTTTGAGTGAATTGCCAAAAGTCAGATTTTTGCTGAAATTGTGACCCCGGGGCTTAGGGATTTTTTCAAAAAAAATAATCCGCCGGGTAAGTTACTGAGGGCTGATTTCTTGTCCTGTGATAAAAAGCCTTCTGTTTTGACTGCCAAACCTTTCAGGGGAGCATTTGCAAGCATTTGGCACCATTTTTGAGTGAATTTCCAAAAGTCAGATATTTGCTGAAATTGTGACCCCGGAGCTTAGGGATTTTTTCAAAAAAAAAAAATCCGCCGAGTAAGTTGGTGAGGGCTGATTTCTTGTCCTGTGATAAAAAGCCTTCTGTTTTGACTGCCAAACCTTTCAGGGGAGCATTTGCAAGCATTTGGCACCATTTTTGAGTGAATTTCCAAAAGTCAGATATTTGCTGAAATTGTGACCCCGATTCGGCCGGTTTATTTGTCGAGGGCTGATTTCTTGTCCTGTGATAAAAAGCCTTCTGTTTTGACTGCCAAACCTTTCAGGGGAGCATTTGCAAGCTTTTGGCACCATTTTTGAGTGAATTTCCAAAAGTCAGATTTTTGCTGAAATTGTGACCCCGGGGCTTAGGGATTTTTTCAAAAAAAAAATTCTGCCGGGTAAGTTGCTGAGGGCTGATTTCTTGTCCTGTGATAAAAAGCCTTCTGTTTTGACTGCCAAACCTTTCAGGGGAGCATTTGCAAGCTTTTGGCACCATTTTTGAGTCAATTGCCAAAAGTCAGATTTTTGCTGAAATTGTGACCCCGGGTCTTAGGGATTTTTTTTTAAAAAAAAATTCCGCCGGGTAAGTTGCTGATGGATGATTTCTTGTCCTGTGATAAAAAGCCTTCTGTTTCGACTGCCAAACCTTTCAGGGGAGCATTTGCAAGCTTCTGGCACCATTTTTGAGTGAATTGCCAAAAGTCAGATTTTTGCTGAAATTGTGACCCCGGGGCTTAGGGATTTTTTTAAAAAAACAATTTCTGCCGGGTAAGTTGCTGAGGGCTGATTTCTTGTCCTGTGATAAAAAGCCTTCTGTTTTGACTGCCAAACCTTTCAGGGGAGCATTTGCAAACTTTTGGCACCATTTTTGAGTGAATTGCCTAAAGTCAGATTTTTGCTGAAATTGTGACCCCGGGGCTTAGGGATTTTTTCAAAAAAAAAAAAATCCGCCGGGTAAGTTGCTGAGGGCTGATTTCTTGTTCTGTGATAAAAAGCCTTCTGTTTTGACTGCCAAACCTTTCAGGGGAGCATTTGCAAGCATTCGGCACCATTTTTGAGTGAATTTCCAAAAGTCAGATATTTGCTGAAATTGTGACCCCGATTCGGCCGGTTTATTTGTCGAGGGCTGATTTCTTGTCCTGTGATAAAAAGCCTTCTGTTTTGACTGCCAAACCTTTCAGGGGAGAATTTGGAAGCTTTTGGCACCATTTTTGAGTGAATTGCCAAAAGTCAGAGTTTTGCTGAAATTGTGACCCCGGGGCTTAGGGATTTTTTCAAAAAAAAAATTCCGCCGGGTAAGTTGCTGAGGGCTGATTTCTTGTCCTGTGATAAAAAGCCTTCTGTTTTGACTGCCAAACCTTTCAGGGGAGCATTTGCAAGCTTTTGGCACCATTTTTGAGTGAATTGCCAAAAGTCAGATTTTTGCTGAAATTGTGATCCCGGGGCTTAGGGATTTTTTCAAAAAAAAAAAATCCGCCGGGTAAGTTGCTGAGGGCTGATTTCTTGTCCTGTGATAAAAAGCCTTCTGTTTTGACTGCCAAACCTTTCAGGGGAGCATTTGCAAGCTTCTGGCACCATTTTTGAGTGAATTGCCAAAAGTCAGATTTTTGCTGAAATTGTGACCCCGGGGCATAGGGATTTTTTTTAAAAAAAACAATTTCTGCCGGGCAAGTTGCTGAGGGCTGATTTCTTGTCCTGTGAAAAAAGCCTTCTGTTTTGACTGCCAAACCTTTCAGGGGAGCATTTGCAAGCTTTTGGCACCATTTTTGAGTGAATTGCCAAAAGTCAGATTTTTGCTGAAATTGTGACCCCGGGGCTTAGGGATTTTTTTTTTAAAAAAAAACGTCCGGATAAGTTGCTGAGGGCTGATTTCTTGTCCTGTGATAAAAAGCCTTCTGTTTTGACTGCCAAACATTTCAGGGGAGCATTTGCAAGCATTTGGCACCATTTTTGAGTGAATTGCCAAAAGTCAGATATTTGCTGAAATTGTGACCCCGATTCGGCCGGTTTATTTGTGGAGGGCTGATTTCTTGTCCTGTGATAAAAAGCCTTCTGTTTTGATTGCCAAAACTTTCAGGGGAGCATTTGCAAACTTTTGGCACCATTTTTGAGTGAATTGCCTAAAGTCAGATTTTTGCTGAAATTGTGACCCCGGGGCTTAGGGATTTTTTCAAAAAAAAAAATATCCGCCGGGTAAGTTGCTGAGGGCTGATTTCTTCTCCTGTGATAAAAAGCCGTCTGTTTTGACTGCCAAACCTTTCAGGGGAGCATTTGCAAGCTTTTGGCACCATTTTTGAGTGAATTGCCAAAAGTCAGATTTTTGCTGAAATTGTGACCCCGATTCGGCCGGTTTATTTGTGGAGGGCTGATTTCTTGTCCTGTGATAAAAAGCCTTCTGTTTTGATTGCCAAAACTTTCAGGGGAGCATTTGCAAACTTTTGGCACCATTTTTGAGTGAATTGCCTAAAGTCAGATTTTTGCTGAAATTGTGACCCCGGGGCTTAGGGATTTTTTCAAAAAAAAAAATATCCGCCGGGTAAGTTGCTGAGGGCTGATTTCTTCTCCTGTGATAAAAAGCCGTCTGTTTTGACTGCCAAACCTTTCAGGGGAGCATTTGCAAGCTTTTGGCACCATTTTTGAGTGAATTGCCAAAAGTCAGATTTTTGCTGAAATTGTGACCCCGGGGCTTAGGGATTTTTTTTAAAAAAAAATTCCGCCGGGTAAGTTGCTGAGGGCTGATTTCTTGTCCTGTGATAAAAAGCCTTCTGTTTTGACTGCCAAACCTTTCAGGGGAGCATTTGCAAGCTTTTGGCACCATTTTTGAGTGAATTGCCAAAAGTCAGATTTTTGCTGAAATTCGTGACCCCGGGTCTTAGGGATTTTTTTAAAAAAAAAAATTCCGCCGGGAAAGTTGCTGAGGGCTGCTTTCTTGTCCTGTGATAAAAAGCCTTCTGTTTTGACTGCCAAGCCTTTCAGGGGAGCATTTGCAAGCTTTTGGCACCATTTTTGAGTGAATTGCCAAAAGTCAGATTTTTGCTGAAATTGTGACCCCGGGGCTTAGGGATTTTTTTAAAAAAAAAATTCCGCCGGGTAAGTTGCTGAGGGCTGATTTCTTGTCCTGTGATAAAAAGCCTTCTGTTTTGACTGCCAAACCTTTCAGGGGAGCATTTGCAAGCTTTTGGCACCATTTTTGAGTGAATTGCCACAAGTCAGATTTTTGCTGAAATTGTGACCCCGGGACTTAGGGATTTTTTTTTTAAAAAAAATTCCGCCGGGAAAGTTGCTGAGGGCTGCTTTCTTGTCCTGTGATAAAAAGCCTTCTGTTTTGACTGCCAAGCCTTTCAGGGGAGCATTTGCAAGCTTCTGGCACCATTTTTGAGTGAATTGCCAAAAGTCAGATTTTTGCTGAAATTGTGACCCCGGGGCTTAGGGATTTTTTTTTAAAAAAAATTTCTGCCGGGTAAGTTGCTGAGGGCTGATTTCTTGTCCTGTGAAAAAAGCCTTCTGTTTTGACTGCCAAACCTTTCAGGGGAGCATTTGCAAACTTTTGGCACCATTTTTCAGTGAATTGCCTAAAGTCAGATTTTTGCTGAAATTGTGACCCCGGGGCTTAGGGATTTTTTCAAAAAAAAAAAATCCGCCGGGTAAGTTGCTGAGGGCTGATTTCTTGTCCTGTGATAAAAAGCCTTCTGTTTTGACTGCCAAACCTTTCAGGGGAGCATTTGCAAGCATTTGGCACCATTTTTGAGTGAATTGCCAAAAGTCAGATTTTTGCTGAAATTGTGACCCCGGGGCTTAGGGATTTTTTCAAAAAAAAAAATCCGCCGGGTAAGTTGCTGAGGGCTGATTTCTTGTCCTGTGATAAAAAGCCTTCTGTTTTGACTGCCAAACCTTTCAGGGGAGTATTTGCAAGCTTCTGGCACCATTTTTGAGTGAATTGCCAAAAGTCAGATTTTTGCTGAAATTGTGACCCCGGGGCTTAGGGATTTTTTCAAAAAAAAATATCCGCCGGGTAAGTTGCTGAGGGCTGATTTCTTGTCCTGTGATAAAAAGCCTTCTGTTTTGACTGCCAAACCTTTCAGGGGAGTATTTGCAAGCTTCTGGCACCATTTTTGAGTGAATTGCCAAAAGTCAGATTTTTGCTGAAACTGTGACCCCGGGGCTTAGGGATTTTTTCAAAAAAAAAAATCCGCCGGTTAAGTTGCTGAGGGCTGATTTCTTGTCCTGTGATAAAAAGCCTTCTGTTTTGACTGCCAAACCTTTCAGGGGAGCCTTTGCAAGCATTTGGCACCATTTTTGAGTGAATTGCCAAACGTCAGATATTTGCTGAAATTGTGACCCCGGGGCTTAGGGATTTTTTCAAAAAAAAAAATCCGCCGGGTAAGTTGCTGAGGACTGATTTCTTGTCCTGTGATAAAAAGCCTTCTGTTTTGACTGCCAAACCTTTCAGGGGAGCATTTGCAAGCATTTGGCACCATTTTTGAGTGAATTTCCAAAAGTCAGACATTTGCTGAAATTGTGACCCCGATTCGGCCGGTTTATTTGTCGAGGGCTGATTTCTTGTCCTGTGATAAAAAGCCTTCTTTTTCGACAGCCAAACCTTTCAGGGGAGCATTTGCAAGCTTTTGGCACCATTTTTGAGTGAATTGCCAAAAGTCAGATTTTTGCTGAAATTGTGACCCCGGGGCTTAGGGATTTTTTCAAAAAAAAAATTCCGCCGGGTAAGTTGCTGAGGGCTGATTTCTTGTCCTGTGATAAAAAGCCTTCTGTTTCGACTGCCAAACCTTTCAGGGGAGCATTTGCAAGCTTCTGGCACCATTTTTGAGTGAATTGCCAAAAGTCAGATATTTGCTGAAATTGTGACCCCGGGGCTTAGGGATTTTTTCAAAAAAAAAAATCCGCCGGGCAAGTTGCTGAGGGCTGATTTCTTGTCCTGTGATAAAAAGCCTTCTGTTTTGACTGCCAAACCTTTCAGGGGAGCATTTGCAAGCATTTGGCACCATTTTTGAGTGAATTTCCAAAAGTCAGATATTTGCTGAAATTGTGACCCCGATTCGGCCGGTTTATTTGTCGAGGGCTGATTTCTTGTCCTGTGATAAAAAGCCTTCTTTTTCGACAGCCAACCCTTTCAGGGGAGCATTTGCAAGCTTCTGGCACCATTTTTGAGTGAATTGCCAAAAGTCAGATTTTTGCTGAAATTGTGACCCCGGGGCTTAGGGATTAAAAAAAAAAAAAAATTTCTGCCGGGTAAGTTGCTGAGGGCTGATTTCTTGTCCTGTGATAAAAAGCCTTCTGTTTTGACTGCCAAACCTTTCAGGGGAGCATTTGCAATCTTTTGGCACCATTTTTGAGTGAATTACCAGAAGTCAGATTTTTGCTGAAATTGTGACCCCGGGGCTTAGGGATTTTTTCAAAAAAAAAAAATTCCGCCGGGTAAGTTGCTGAGGGCTGATTTCTTCTCCTGTGATAAAAAGCCGTCTGTTTTGACTGCCAAACCTTTCAGGGGAGCATTTGCAAGCTTTTGGCACCATTTTTGAGTGAATTGCCAAAAGTCAGATTTTTGCTGAAATTGTGACCCCGGGGCTTAGGGATTTTTTTTAAAAAAAAATTCCGCCGGGTAAGTTGCTGAGGGCTGATTTCTTGTCCTGTGATAAAAAGCCTTCTGTTTTGACTGCCAAACCTTTCAGGGGAGCATTTGCAAGCTTTTGGCACCATTTTTGAGTGAATTGCCAAAAGTCAGATTTTTGCTGAAATTGTGACCCCGGGTCTTAGGGATTTTTTTTAAAAAAAAAATTCCGCCGGGAAAGTTGCTGAGGGCTGCTTTCTTGTCCTGTGATAAAAAGCCTTCTGTTTTGACTGCCAAGCCTTTCAGGGGAGCATTTGCAAGCTTTTGGCACGATTTTTGAGTGAATTGCCAAAAGTCAGATTTTTGCTGAAATTGTGACCCCGGGGCTTAGGGATTTTTTTTAAAAAAAAATTCCGCCGGGTAAGTTGCTGAGGGCTGATTTCTTGTCCTGTGATAAAAAGCCTTCTGTTTTGACTGCCAAACCTTTCAGGGGAGCATTTGCAAGCTTTTGGCACCATTTTTGAGTGAATTGCCACAAGTCAGATTTTTGCTGAAATTGTGACCCCGGGACTTAGGGATTTTTTTTAAAAAAAAAATTCCGCCGGGAAAGTTGCTGAGGGCTGCTTTCTTGTCCTGTGATAAAAAGCCTTCTGTTTTGACTGCCAAGCCTTTCAGGGGAGCATTTGCAAGCTTCTGGCACCATTTTTGAGTGAATTGCCAAAAGTCAGATTTTTGCTGAAATTGTGACCCCGGGGCTTAGGGATTTTTTTTAAAAAAAAATTTCTGCCGGGTAAGTTGCTGAGGGCTGATTTCTTGTCCTGTGAAAAAAGCCTTCTGTTTTGACTGCCAAACCTTTCAGGGGAGCATTTGCAAACTTTTGGCACCATTTTTCAGTGAATTGCCTAAAGTCAGATTTTTGCTGAAATTGTGACCCCGGGGCTTAGGGATTTTTTCAAAAAAAAAAAATCCGCCGGGTAAGTTGCTGAGGGCTGATTTCTTGTCCTGTGATAAAAAGCCTTCTGTTTTGACTGCCAAACCTTTCAGGGGAGCATTTGCAAGCATTTGGCACCATTTTTGAGTGAATTGCCAAAAGTCAGATTTTTGCTGAAATTGTGACCCCGGGGCTTAGGGATTTTTTCAAAAAAAAAAATCCGCCGGGTAAGTTGCTGAGGGCTGATTTCTTGTCCTGTGATAAAAAGCCTTCTGTTTTGACTGCCAAACCTTTCAGGGGAGTATTTGCAAGCTTCTGGCACCATTTTTGAGTGAATTGCCAAAAGTCAGATTTTTGCTGAAATTGTGACCCCGGGGCTTAGGGATTTTTTCAAAAAAAAATATCCGCCGGGTAAGTTGCTGAGGGCTGATTTCTTGTCCTGTGATAAAAAGCCTTCTGTTTTGACTGCCAAACCTTTCAGGGGAGTATTTGCAAGCTTCTGGCACCATTTTTGAGTGAATTGCCAAAAGTCAGATTTTTGCTGAAATTGTGACCCCGGGGCTTAGGGATTTTTTCAAAAAAAAAAATCCGCCGGTTAAGTTGCTGAGGGCTGATTTCTTGTCCTGTGATAAAAAGCCTTCTGTTTTGACTGCCAAACCTTTCAGGGGAGCCTTTGCAAGCATTTGGCACCATTTTTGAGTGAATTGCCAAAAGTCAGATATTTGCTGAAATTGTGACCCCGGGGCTTAGGGATTTTTTCAAAAAAAAAAATCCGCCGGGTAAGTTGCTGAGGACTGATTTCTTGTCCTGTGATAAAAAGCCTTCTGTTTTGACTGCCAAACCTTTCAGGGGAGCATTTGCAAGCATTTGGCACCATTTTTGAGTGAATTTCCAAAAGTCAGACATTTGCTGAAATTGTGACCCCGATTCGGCCGGTTTATTTGTCGAGGGCTGATTTCTTGTCCTGTGATAAAAAGCCTTCTTTTTCGACAGCCAAACCTTTCAGGGGAGCATTTGCAAGCTTTTGGCACCATTTTTGAGTGAATTGCCAAAAGTCAGATTTTTGCTGAAATTGTGACCCCGGGGCTTAGGGATTTTTTCAAAAAAAAAATTCCGCCGGGTAAGTTCCTGAGGGCTGATTTCTTGTCCTGTGATAAAAAGCCTTCTGTTTCGACTGCCAAACCTTTCAGGGGAGCATTTGCAAGCTTCTGGCACCATTTTTGAGTGAATTGCCAAAAGTCAGATATTTGCTGAAATTGTGACCCCGGGGCTTAGGGATTAAAAAAAAAAAAAAATTTCTGCCGGGTAAGTTGCTGAGGGCTGATTTCTTGTCCTGTGATAAAAAGCCTTCTGTTTTGACTGCCAAACCTTTCAGGGGAGCATTTGCAATCTTTTGGCACCATTTTTGAGTGAATTACCAGAAGTCAGATTTTTGCTGAAATTGTGACCCCGGGGCTTAGGGATTTTTTCAAAAAAAAAAAATTCCGCCGGGTAAGTTGCTGAGGGCTGATTTCTTGTCCTGTGATAAAAAGCCTTCTGTTTTGACTGCCAAACCTTTCAGGGGAGCATTTGCAAGCTTCTGGCACCATTTTTGAGTGAATTGCCACAAGTCAGATTTTTGCTGAAATTGTGACCCCGGGGCTTAGGGATTTTTTCAAAAAAAAAAAATCCGCCGGGTAAATTGCTGAGGGCTGATTTCTTGTCCTGTGATAAAAAGCCTTCTGTTTTGACTGCCAAACCTTTCAGGGGAGCATTTGCAAGCTTCTGGCACCATTTTTGAGTGAATTGCCAAAAGTCAGATTTTTGCTGAAATTGTGACCCCGGGGCTTAGGGATTTTTTTTAAAAAAAAACAATTTCTGCCGGGTAAGTTGCTGAGGGCTGATTTCTTGTCCTGTGAAAAAAGCCTTCTGTTTTGACTGCCAAACCTTTCAGGGGAGCATTTGCAAGCTTTTGGCACCATTTTTGAGTGAATTGCCAAAAGTCAGATTTTTGCTGAAATTCTGACCCCGGGGCTTAGGGATTTTTTCAAAAAAAAAAAATTCCGCCGGGTAAGTTGCTGAGGGCTGATTTCTTGTCCTGAGATAAAAAGCCTTCTGTTTCGACTGCCAAACCTTTCAGGGGAGCATTTGCAAGCTTCTGGCACCATTTTTGAGTGAATTGCCACAAGTCAGATTTTTGCTGAAATTGTGACCCCGGGGCTTAGGGATTTTTTCAAAAAAAAAAAATCCGCCGGGTAAATTGCTGAGGGCTGATTTCTTGTCCTGTGATAAAAAGCCTTCTGTTTTGACTGCCAAACCTTTCAGGGGAGCATTTGCAAGCTTCTGGCACCATTTTTGAGTGAATTGCCAAAAGTCAGATTTTTGCTGAAATTGTGACCCCGGGGCTTAGGGATTTTTTTTTAAAAAAAACAATTTCTGCCGGGTAAGTTGCTGAGGGCTGATTTCTTGTCCTGTGAAAAAAGCCTTCTGTTTTGACTGCCAAACCTTTCAGGGGAGCATTTGCAAGCTTTTGGCACCATTTTTGAGTGAATTGCCAAAAGTCAGATTTTTGCTGAAATTCTGACCCCGGGGCTTAGGGATTTTTTCAAAAAAAAAAAATTCCGCCGGGTAAGTTGCTGAGGGCTGATTTCTTGTCCTGAGATAAAAAGCCTTCTGTTTCGACTGCCAAACCTTTCAGGGGAGCATTTGCAAGCTTCTGGCACCATTTTTGAGTGAATTGCCACAAGTCAGATTTTTGCTGAAATTGTGACCCCGGGGCTTAGGGATTTTTTCAAAAAAAAAAAAAATCCGCCGGGTAAGTTGCTGAGGGCTGATTTCTTGTCCTGTGATAAAAAGCATTCTGTTTTGACTGCCAAACCTTTCAGGGGATCATTTGCAAGCTTCTGGCACCATTTTTGAGTGAATTGCCACAAGTCAGATTTTTGCTGAAATTGTGACCCCGGGGCTTAGGGATTTTTTCAAAAAAAAAAAAATCCACCGGGTAAGTTGCTGAGGGCTGATTTCTTGTCCTGTGATAAAAAGCCTTCTGTTTTGACTGCCAAACCTTTCAGGGGAGCATTTGCAAGCATTTGGCACCATTTTTGAGTGAATTTCCAAAAGTCAGATATTTGCTGAAATTGTGACCCCGATTCGGCCGGTTTATTTGTGGAGGGCTGATTTCTTGTCCTGTGATAAAAAGCCTTCTTTTTCGACAGCCAAACCTTTCAGGGGAGCATTTGCAAGCTTTTGGCACCATTTTTGAGTGAATTGCCAAAAGTCAGATTTTTGCTGAAATTGTGACCCCGGGGCTTAGGGATTTTTTAAAAAAAAAAAATCCGCCGGGTAAGTTGCTGAGGGCTGATTTCTTGTCCTGTGATAAAAAGCCTTCTGTATCGACTGCCAAACCTTTCAGGGGAGCATTTGCAAGCTTTTGGCACCATTTTTGAGTGAATTGCCAAAAGTCAGATTTTTGCTGAAATTGTGACCCCGGGGCTTAGGGATTTTTTCAAAAAAAAAAAAAATTCCGCCGGGTAAGTTGCTGAGGGCTGATTTCTTGTCCTGTGATAAAAAGCCTTCTGCTTCGACTGCCAAACATTTCAGGAGAGCATTTGCAAGCTTCTGGCACCATTTTTGAGTGAATTGCCAAAAGTCAGATTTTTGCTGAAATTGTGACCCCGGGGCTTAGGGATTTTTTTTAAAAAAACAATTTCTGCCGGGTAAGTTGCTGAGGGCTGATTTCTTGTCCTGTGAAAAAAGCCTTCTGTTTTGACTGCCAAACCTTTCAGAGGAGCATTTGCAAACTTTTGGCACCATTTTTGAGTGAATTGCCTAAAGTCAGATATTTGCTGAAATTGTGACCCCGATTCGGCCGGTTTATTTGTGGAGGGCTGATTTCTTGTCCTGTGATAAAAAGCCTTCTTTTTCGACAGCCAAACCTTTCAGGGGAGCATTTGCAAGCTTTTGGCACCATTTTTGAGTGAATTGCCAAAAGTCAGATTTTTGCTGAAATTGTGACCCCGGGGCTTAGGGATTTTTTCAAAAAAAAAATTCCGCCGGGTAAGTTGCTGAGGGCTGATTTCTTGTCCTGTGATAAAAATCCTTCTGTTTCGACTGCCAAACCTTTCAGGGGAGCATTTGCAAGCTTTTGGCACCATTTTTGAGTGAATTGCCAAAAGTCAGATTTTTGCTGAAATTGGGACCCCGGGGCTTAGGGATTTAAAAAAAAAAAAAACAATTTCTGCCGGGTAAGTTGCTGAGGGCTGATTTCTTATCCTGTGAAAAAAGCCTTCTGTTTTGACTGCCAAACCTTTCAGGGGAGCATTTGCAAACTTTTGGCACCATTTTTGAGTGAATTGCCACAAGTCAGATTTTTGCTGAAATTGTGACCCCGATTCGGCCGGTTTATTTGTCGAGGGCTGATTTCTTGTCCTGTGATAAAAATCCTTCTGTTTTGACAGCCAAAGCTTTCAGGGGAGCATTTGCAGGCTTCTGGCACCATTTTTGAGTGAATTGCCACAAGTCAGATTTTTGCTGAAATTGTGACCCCGGGGCTTAGGGATTTTTTCAAAAAAAAAAAATTCCGCCGGGTAAGTTGCTGAGGGCTGATTTCTTGTCCTGTGAAAAAAGCCTTCTGTTTTGACTGCCAAACCTTTCAGGGGAGCATTTGCAAGCTTTTGGCACCATTTTTGAGTGAATTGCCAAAAGTCAGATTTTTGCTGAAATTCTGACCCCGGGGCTTAGGGATTTTTTCAAAAAAAAAAAATTCCGCCGGGTAAGTTGCTGAGGGCTGATTTCTTGTCCTGAGATAAAAATCCTTCTGTTTCTACTGCCAAACCTTTCAGGGGAGCATTTGCAAGCTTCTGGCACCATTTTTGAGTGAATTGCCACAAGTCAGATTTTTGCTGAAATTGTGACCCCGGGGCTTAGGGATTTTTTTAAAAAAAAAAAAATCCGCCGGGTAAGTTGCTGAGGGCTGATTTCTTGTCCTGTGATAAAAAGCCTTCTGTTTTGACTGCCAAACCTTTCAGGGGAGCATTTGCAAGCTTCTGGCACCATTTTTGAGTGAATTGCCAAAAGTCAGATTTTTGCTGAAATTGTGACCCCGGGGCTTAGGGATTTTTTTTAAATAAAACAATTTCTGCCGGGTAAGTTGCTGAGGCCTGATTTCTTGTCCTGTGAAAAAAGCCTTCTGTTTTGACTGCCAAACCTTTCAGGGGAGCATTTGCAAACTTTTGGCACCATTTTTGAGTGAATTGCCAAAAGTCAGATTTTTGCTGAAATTCTGACCCCGGGGCTTAGGGATTTTTTTTTAAAAAAAAAATTCCGCCGGGTAAGTTCCTGAGGGCTGATTTCTTGTCCTGAGATAAAAAGCCTTCTGTTTCGACTGCCAAACCTTTCAGGGGAGCATTTGCAAGCTTCTGGCACCATTTTTGAGTGAATTGCCAAAAGTCAGATTTTTGCTGAAATTGTGACCCCGGGGCTTAGGGATTTTTTCAAAAAAAAAAAATCCGCCAGGTAAGTTGCTGAGGGCTGATTTCTTGTTCTGTGATAAAAAGCCTTCTGTTTTGACTGCCAAACCTTTCAGGGGAGCATTTGCAAGCATTTGGCACCATTTTTGAGTGAATTTCCAAAAGTCAGATTTTTGCTGAAATTGGGACCCCGGGGCTTAGGGATTTAAAAAAAAAAAAACAATTTCTGCCGGGTAAGTTGCTGAGGGCTGATTTCTTATCCTGTGAAAAAAGCCTTCTGTTTTGACTGCCAAACCTTTCAGAGGAGCATTTGCAAACTTTTGGCACCATTTTTGAGTGAATTGCCTAAAGTCAGATATTTGCTGAAATTGTGACCCCGATTCGGCCGGTTTATTTGTGGAGGGCTGATTTCTTGTCCTATGATAAAAAGCCTTCTTTTTCGACAGCCAAACCTTTCAGGGGAGCATTTGCAAGCTTTTGGCACCATTTTTGAGTGAATTGCCAAAAGTCAGATTTTTGCTGAAATTGTGACCCCGGGGCTTAGGGATTTTTTCAAAAAAAAAATTCCGCCGGGTAAGTTGCTGAGGGCTGATTTCTTGTCCTGTGATAAAAATCCTTCTGTTTCGACTGCCAAACCTTTCAGGGGAGCATTTGCAAGCTTTTGGCACCATTTTTGAGTGAATTGCCAAAAGTCAGATTTTTGCTGAAATTGGGACCCCGGGGCTTAGGGATTTAAAAAAAAAAAAACAATTTCTGCCGGGTAAGTTGCTGAGGGCTGATTTCTTATCCTGTGAAAAAAGCCTTCTGTTTTGACTGCCAAACCTTTCAGGGGAGCATTTGCAAACTTTTGGCACCATTTTTGAGTGAATTGCCTAAAGTCAGATTTTTGCTGAAATTGTGACCCCGGGGCTTAGGGATTTTTTTTTTAAAAAAAACCTCCGGATAAGTTGCTGAGGGCTGATTTCTTGTCCTGTGATAAAAAGCCTTCTGTTTTGACTGCCAAACCTTTCAGGGGAGCATTTGCAAGCATTTGGCACCATTTTTGAGTGAATTTCCAAAAGTCAGATATTTGCTGAAATTGTGACCCTGATTCGGCCGGTTTATTTGTCGAGGGCTGATTTCTTGTCCTGTGATAAAAATCCTTCTGTTTTGACAGCCAAAGCTTTCAGGGGAGCATTTGCAAGCTTTTGGCACCATTTTTGAGTGAATTGCCAAAAGTCAGATTTTTGCTGAAATTGTGACCCCGGGGCTTAGGGATTTTTTCAAAAAAATAATTCCGCCGGGTAAGTTGCTGAGAGCTGATTTCTTGTCCTGTGATAAAAAGCCTTCTGTTTTGACTGCCAAACCTTTCAGGGGAGCATTTGCAAGCATTTGGCACCATTTTTGAGTGAATTGCCAAAAGTCAGATATTTGCTGAAATTGTGACCCCAATTCGGCCGGTTTATTTGTCGAGGGCTGATTTCTTGTCCTGTGATAAAAAGCCTTCTGTTTTGACTGCCAAACCTTTCAGGGGAGCATTTGCAAGCTTTTGGCACCATTTTTGAGTGAATTGCCAAAAGTCAGATTTTTGCTGAAATTGTGACCCCCGGGCTTAGGGATTTTTTCAAAAAAAAAAAAAAATCCGCCGGGTAAGTTGCTGTGGGCTGATTTCTTGTCCTGTGATAAAAAGCCTTCTGTTTTGACTGCCAAACCTTTCAGGCGCGCATTTGCAAGCTTTTGGCACCATTTTTGAGTGAATTGCCAAAAGTCAGATTTTTGCTGTAATTGTGACCCCGGGGCTTAGGGATTTTTTTTAAAAAATAAAAAATTCCGCCGGGTAAGTTGCTGAGGGCTGATTTCTTGTCCTGAGATAAAAAGCCTTCTGTTTCTACTGCCAAACCTTTCAGGGGAGCATTTGCAAGCTTCTGGCACCATTTTTGAGTGAATTGCCACAAGTCAGATTTTTGCTGAAATTGTGACCCCGGGGCTTAGGGATTTTTTCAAAAAAAAAAAAATCCGCCGGGTAAGTTGCTGAGGGCTGATTTCTTGTCCTGTGATAAAAAGCCTTCTGTTTTGACTGCCAAACCTTTCAGGGGAGCATTTGCAAGCTTCTGGCACCATTTTTGAGTGAATTGCCAAAAGTCAGATTTTTGCTGAAATTGTGACCCCGGGGCTTAGGGATTTTTTTTAAATAAAACAATTTATGCCGGGTAAGTTGCTGAGGCCTGATTTCTTGTCCTGTGAAAAAAGCCTTCTGTTTTGACTGCCAAACCTTTCAGGGGAGCATTTGCAAACTTTTGGCACCATTTTTGAGTGAATTGCCAAAAGTCAGATTTTTGCTGAAATTCTGACCCCGGGGCTTAGGGATTTTTTTTTAAAAAAAAAATTCCGCCGGGTAAGTTCCTGAGGGCTGATTTCTTGTCCTGAGATAAAAAGCCTTCTGTTTCGACTGCCAAACCTTTCAGGGGAGCATTTGCAAGCTTCTGGCACCATTTTTGAGTGAATTGCCAAAAGTCAGATTTTTGCTAAAATTGTGACCCCGGGGCTTAGGGATTTTTTCAAAAAAAAAAAATCCGCCAGGTAAGTTGCTGAGGGCTGATTTCTTGTTCTGTGATAAAAAGCCTTCTGTTTTGACTGCCAAACCTTTCAGGGGAGCATTTGCAAGCATTTGGCACCATTTTTGAGTGAATTTCCAAAAGTCAGATATTTGCTGAAATTGTGACCCCGATTCGGCCGGTTTATTTGTGGAGGGCTGATTTCTTGTCCTGTGATAAAAAGCCTTCTTTTTCGACAGCCAAACCTTTCAGGGGAGCATTTGCAAGCTTTTGGCACCATTTTTGAGTGAATTGCCAAAAGTCAGATTTTTGCTGAAATTGTGACCCCGGGGCTTAGGGATTTTTTTTTAAAAAAAAAATCCGCCGGGTAAGTTGCTGAGGGCTGATTTCTTGTCCTGTGATAAAAAGCCTTCTGTATCGACTGCCAAACCTTTCAGGGGAGCTTTTGCAAGCTTTTGGCACCATTTTTGAGTGAATTGCCAAAAGTCAGATTTTTGCTGAAATTGTGACCCCGGGGCTTAGGGATTTTTTCAAAAAAAAAAAAAAATTCCGCCGGGTAAGTTGCTGAGGGCTGATTTCTTGTCCTGTGATAAAAAGCCTTCTGTTTCGACTGCCAAACCTTTCAGGAGAGCATTTGCAAGCTTCTGGCACCATTTTTGAGTGAATTGCCAAAAGTCAGATTTTTGCTGAAATTGTGACCCCGGGGCTTAGGGATTTTTTTAAAAAAAACAATTTCTGCCGGGTAAGTTGCTGAGGGCTGATTTCTTGTCCTGTGAAAAAAGCCTTCTGTTTTGACTGCCAAACCTTTCAGAGGAGCATTTGCAAACTTTTGGCACCATTTTTGAGTGAATTGCCTAAAGTCAGATATTTGCTGAAATTGTGACCCCGATTCGGCCGGTTTATTTGTGGAGGGCTGATTTCTTGTCCTATGATAAAAAGCCTTCTTTTTCGACAGCCAAACCTTTCAGGGGAGCATTTGCAAGCTTTTGGCACCATTTTTGAGTGAATTGCCAAAAGTCAGATTTTTGCTGAAATTGTGACCCCGGGGCTTAGGGATTTTTTCAAAAAAAAAATTCCGCCGGGTAAGTTGCTGAGGGCTGATTTCTTGTCCTGTGATAAAAATCCTTCTGTTTGGACTGCCAAACCTTTCAGGGGAGCATTTGCAAGCTTTTGGCACCATTTTTGAGTGAATTGCCAAAAGTCAGATTTTTGCTGAAATTGGGACCCCGGGGCTTAGGGATTTAAAAAAAAAAAAACAATTTCTGCCGGGTAAGTTGCTGAGGGCTGATTTCTTATCCTGTGAAAAAAGCCTTCTGTTTTGACTGCCAAACCTTTCAGGGGAGCATTTGCAAACTTTTGGCACCATTTTTGAGTGAATTGCCTAAAGTCAGATTTTTGCTGAAATTGTGACCCCGGGGCTTAGGGATTTTTTTTAAAAAAAAAACCTCCGGATAAGTTGCTGAGGGCTGATTTCTTGTCCTGTGATAAACAGCCTTCTGTTTTGACTGCCAAACCTTTCAGGGGAGTATTTGCAAGCATTTGGCACCATTTTTGAGTGAATTTCCAAAAGTCAGATATTTGCTGAAATTGTGACCCTGATTCGGCCGGTTTATTTGTCGAGGGCTGATTTCTTGTCCTGTGATAAAAATCCTTCTGTTTTGACAGCCAAAGCTTTCAGGGGAGCATTTGCAAGCTTTTGGCACCATTTTTGAGTGAATTGCCAAAAGTCAGATTTTTGCTGAAATTGTGACCCCGGGGCTTAGGGATTTTTTCAAAAAAATAATTCCGCCGGGTAAGTTGCTGAGAGCTGATTTCTTGTCCTGTGATAAAAAGCCTTCTGTTTTGACTGCCAAACCTTTCAGGGGAGCATTTGCAAGCATTTGGCACCATTTTTGAGTGAATTGCCAAAAGTCAGATATTTGCTGAAATTGTGACCCCAATTCGGCCGGTTTATTTGTCGAGGGCTGATTTCTTGTCCTGTGATAAAAAGCCTTCTGTTTTGACTGCCAAACCTTTCAGGCGCGCATTTGCAAGCTTTTGGCACCATTTTTGAGTGAATTGCCAAAAGTCAGATTTTTGCTGTAATTGTGACCCCGGGGCTTAGGGATTTTTTTTAAAAAATAAAAAATTCCGCCGGGTAAGTTGCTGAGGGCTGATTTCTTGTCCTGAGATAAAAAGCCTTCTGTTTCTACTGCCAAACCTTTCAGGGGAGCATTTGCAAGCTTCTGGCACCATTTTTGAGTGAATTGCCACAAGTCAGATTTTTGCTGAAATTGTGACCCCGGGGCTTAGGGATTTTTTCAAAAAAAAAAAAATCCGCCGGGTAAGTTGCTGAGGGCTGATTTCTTGTCCTGTGATAAAAAGCCTTCTGTTTTGACTGCCAAACCTTTCAGGGGAGCATTTGCAAGCTTCTGGCACCATTTTTGAGTGAATTGCCAAAAGTCAGATTTTTGCTGAAATTGTGACCCCGGGGCTTAGGGATTTTTTTTAAATAAAACAATTTCTGCCGGGTAAGTTGCTGAGGCCTGATTTCTTGTCCTGTGAAAAAAGCCTTCTGTTTTGACTGCCAAACCTTTCAGGGGAGCATTTGCAAACTTTTGGCACCATTTTTGAGTGAATTGCCAAAAGTCAGATTTTTGCTGAAATTCTGACCCCGGGGCTTAGGGATTTTTTTTAAAAAAAAAAATTCCGCCGGGTAAGTTCCTGAGGGCTGATTTCTTGTCCTGAGATAAAAAGCCTTCTGTTTCGACTGCCAAACCTTTCAGGGGAGCATTTGCAAGCTTCTGGCACCATTTTTGAGTGAATTGCCAAAAGTCAGATTTTTGCTGAAATTGTGACCCCGGGGCTTAGGGATTTTTTCAAAAAAAAAAAATCCGCCAGGTAAGTTGCTGAGGGCTGATTTCTTGTTCTGTGATAAAAAGCCTTCTGTTTTGACTGCCAAACCTTTCAGGGGAGCATTTGCAAGCATTTGGCACCATTTTTGAGTGAATTTCCAAAAGTCAGATATTTGCTGAAATTGTGACCCCGATTCGGCCGGTTTATTTGTGGAGGGCTGATTTCTTGTCCTGTGATAAAAAGCCTTCTTTTTCGACAGCCAAACCTTTCAGGGGAGCATTTGCAAGCTTTTGGCACCATTTTTGAGTGAATTGCCTAAAGTCAGATTTTTGCTGAAATTGTGACCCCGGGGCTTAGGGATTTTTTTTAAAAAAAAAAAATCCGCCGGGTAAGTTGCTGAGGGCTGATTTCTTGTCCTGTGATAAAAAGCCTTCTGTATCGACTGCCAAACCTTTCAGGGGAGCTTTTGCAAGCTTTTGGCACCATTTTTGAGTGAATTGCCAAAAGTCAGATTTTTGCTGAAATTGTGACCCCGGGGCTTAGGGATTTTTTCAAAAAAAAAAAAAAATTCCGCCGGGTAAGTTGCTGAGGGCTGATTTCTTGTCCTGTGATAAAAAGCCTTCTGTTTCGACTGCCAAACCTTTCAGGAGAGCATTTGCAAGCTTCTGGCACCATTTTTGAGTGAATTGCCAAAAGTCAGATTTTTGCTGAAATTGTGACCCCGGGGCTTAGGGATTTTTTTTAAAAAAACAATTTCTGCCGGGTAAGTTGCTGAGGGCTGATTTCTTGTCCTGTGAAAAAAGCCTTCTGTTTTGACTGCCAAACCTTTCAGAGGAGCATTTGCAAACTTTTGGCACCATTTTTGAGTGAATTGCCTAAAGTCAGATATTTGCTGAAATTGTGACCCCGATTCGGCCGGTTTATTTGTGGAGGGCTGATTTCTTGTCCTATGATAAAAAGCCTTCTTTTTCGACAGCCAAACCTTTCAGGGGAGCATTTGCAAGCTTTTGGCACCATTTTTGAGTGAATTGCCAAAAGTCAGATTTTTGCTGAAATTGTGACCCCGGGGCTTAGGGATTTTTTCAAAAAAAAAATTCCGCCGGGTAAGTTGCTGAGGGCTGATTTCTTGTCCTGTGATAAAAATCCTTCTGTTTCGACTGCCAAACCTTTCAGGGGAGCATTTGCAAGCTTTTGGCACCATTTTTGAGTGAATTGCCAAAAGTCAGATTTTTGCTGAAATTGGGACCCCGGGGCTTAGGGATTTAAAAAAAAAAAAAACAATTTCTGCCGGGTAAGTTGCTGAGGGCTGATTTCTTATCCTGTGAAAAAAGCCTTCTGTTTTGACTGCCAAACCTTTCAGGGGAGCATTTGCAAACTTTTGGCACCATTTTTGAGTGAATTGCCTAAAGTCAGATTTTTGCTGAAATTGTGACCCCGGGGCTTAGGGATTTTTTTAAAAAAAAAAAATCCGCCGGGTAAGTTGCTGAGGGCTGATTTCTTGTCCTGTGATAAAAAGCCTTCTGTATCGACTGCCAAACCTTTCAGGGGAGCTTTTGCAAGCTTTTGGCACCATTTTTGAGTGAATTGCCAAAAGTCAGATTTTTGCTGAAATTGTGACCCCGGGGCTTAGGGATTTTTTCAAAAAAAAAAAAAAATTCCGCCGGGTAAGTTGCTGAGGGCTGATTTCTTGTCCTGTGATAAAAAGCCTTCTGTTTCGACTGCCAAACCTTTCAGGAGAGCATTTGCAAGCTTCTGGCACCATTTTTGAGTGAATTGCCAAAAGTCAGATTTTTGCTGAAATTGTGACCCCGGGGCTTAGGGATTTTTTCAAAAAAATAATTCCGCCGGGTAAGTTGCTGAGAGCTGATTTCTTGTCCTGTGATAAAAAGCCTTCTGTTTTGACTGCCAAACCTTTCAGGGGAGCATTTGCAAGCATTTGGCACCATTTTTGAGTGAATTGCCAAAAGTCAGATATTTGCTGAAATTGTGACCCCAATTCGGCCGGTTTATTTGTCGAGGGCTGATTTCTTGTCCTGTGATAAAAAGCCTTCTGTTTTGACTGCCAAACCTTTCAGGGGAGCATTTGCAAGCTTTTGGCACCATTTTTGAGTGAATTGCCAAAAGTCAGATTTTTGCTGAAATTGTGACCCCCGGGCTTAGGGATTTTTTCAAAAAAAAAAAAAAATCCGCCGGGTAAGTTGCTGTGGGCTGATTTCTTGTCCTGTGATAAAAAGCCTTCTGTTTTGACTGCCAAACCTTTCAGGCGCGCATTTGCAAGCTTTTGGCACCATTTTTGAGTGAATTGCCAAAAGTCAGATTTTTGCTGTAATTGTGACCCCGGGGCTTAGGGATTTTTTTAAAAAAATAAAAAATTCCGCCGGGTAAGTTGCTGAGGGCTGATTTCTTGTCCTGAGATAAAAAGCCTTCTGTTTCTACTGCCAAACCTTTCAGGGGAGCATTTGCAAGCTTCTGGCACCATTTTTGAGTGAATTGCCACAAGTCAGATTTTTGCTGAAATTGTGACCCCGGGGCTTAAGGATTTTTTCAAAAAAAAAAAAATCCGCCGGGTAAGTTGCTGAGGGCTGATTTCTTGTCCTGTGATAAAAAGCCTTCTGTTTTGACTGCCAAACCTTTCAGGGGAGCATTTGCAAGCTTCTGGCACCATTTTTGAGTGAATTGCCAAAAGTCAGATTTTTGCTGAAATTGTGACCCCGGGGCTTAGGGATTTTTTCAAAAAAAAAATTCCGCCGGGTAAGTTGCTGAGGGCTGATTTCTTGTCCTGTGATAAAAATCCTTCTGTTTCGACTGCCAAACCTTTCAGGGGAGCATTTGCAAGCTTTTGGCACCATTTTTGAGTGAATTGCCAAAAGTCAGATTTTTGCTGAAATTGGGACCCCGGGGCTTAGGGATTTAAAAAAAAAAAAAAAAATTTCTGCCGGGTAAGTTGCTGAGGGCTGATTTCTTATCCTGTGAAAAAAGCCTTCTGTTTTGACTGCCAAACCTTTCAGGGGAGCATTTGCAAACTTTTGGCACCATTTTTGAGTGAATTGCCTAAAGTCAGATTTTTGCTGAAATTGTGACCCCGGGGCTTAGGGATTTTTTTTTAAAAAAAAAACCTCCGGATAAGTTGCTGAGGGCTGATTTCTTGTCCTGTGATAAAAAGCCTTCTGTTTTGACTGCCAAACCTTTCAGGGGAGCATTTGCAAGCATTTGGCACCATTTTTGAGTGAATTTCCAAAAGTCAGATATTTGCTGAAATTGTGACCCTGATTCGGCCGGTTTATTTGTCGAGGGCTGATTTCTTGTCCTGTGATAAAAATCCTTCTGTTTTGACAGCCAAAGCTTTCAGGGGAGCATTTGCAAGCTTTTGGCACCATTTTTGAGTGAATTGCCAAAAGTCAGATTTTTGCTGAAATTGTGACCCCGGGGCTTAGGGATTTTTTCAAAAAAATAATTCCGCCGGGTAAGTTGCTGAGAGCTGATTTCTTGTCCTGTGATAAAAAGCCTTCTGTTTTGACTGCCAAACCTTTCAGGGGAGCATTTGCAAGCATTTGGCACCATTTTTGAGTGAATTGCCAAAAGTCAGATATTTGCTGAAATTGTGACCCCAATTCGGCCGGTTTATTTGTCGAGGGCTGATTTCTTGTCCTGTGATAAAAAGCCTTCTGTTTTGACTGCCAAACCTTTCAGGGGAGCATTTGCAAGCTTTTGGCACCATTTTTGAGTGAATTGCCAAAAGTCAGATTTTTGCTGAAATTGTGACCCCGGGGCTTAGGGATTTTTTCAAAAAAAAAATTCCGCCGGGTAAGTTGCTGAGGGCTGATTTCTTGTCCTGTGATAAAAATCCTTCTGTTTCGACTGCCAAACCTTTCAGGGGAGCATTTGCAAGCTTCTGGCACCATTTTTGAGTGAATTGCCAAAAGTCAGATTTTTGCTGAAATTGTGACCCCGGGGCTTAGGGATTTTTTCAAAAAAATAATTCCGCCGGGTAAGTTGCTGAGAGCTGATTTCTTGTCCTGTGATAAAAAGCCTTCTGTTTTGACTGCCAAACCTTTCAGGGGAGCATTTGCAAGCATTTGGCACCATTTTTGAGTGAATTGCCAAAAGTCAGATATTTGCTGAAATTGTGACCCCAATTCGGCCGGTTTATTTGTCGAGGGCTGATTTCTTGTCCTGTGATAAAAAGCCTTCTGTTTTGACTGCCAAACCTTTCAGGGGAGCATTTGCAAGCTTTTGGCACCATTTTTGAGTGAATTGCCAAAAGTCAGATTTTTGCTGAAATTGTGACCCCCGGGCTTAGGGATTTTTTCAAAAAAAAAAAAAAATCCGCCGGGTAAGTTGCTGTGGGCTGATTTCTTGTCCTGTGATAAAAAGCCTTCTGTTTTGACTGCCAAACCTTTCAGGCGCGCATTTGCAAGCTTTTGGCACCATTTTTGAGTGAATTGCCAAAAGTCAGATTTTTGCTGTAATTGTGACCCCGGGGCTTAGGGATTTTTTTTAAAAAATAAAAAATTCCGCCGGGTAAGTTGCTGAGGGCTGATTTCTTGTCCTGAGATAAAAAGCCTTCTGTTTCTACTGCCAAACCTTTCAGGGGAGCATTTGCAAGCTTCTGGCACCATTTTTGAGTGAATTGCCACAAGTCAGATTTTTGCTGAAATTGTGACCCCGGGGCTTAGGGATTTTTTCAAAAAAAAAAAAATCCGCCGGGTAAGTTGCTGAGGGCTGATTTCTTGTCCTGTGATAAAAAGCCTTCTGTTTTGACTGCCAAACCTTTCAGGGGAGCATTTGCAAGCTTCTGGCACCATTTTTGAGTGAATTGCCAAAAGTCAGATTTTTGCTGAAATTGTGACCCCGGGGCTTAGGGATTTTTTTTAAATAAAACAATTTCTGCCGGGTAAGTTGCTGAGGCCTGATTTCTTGTCCTGTGAAAAAAGCCTTCTGTTTTGACTGCCAAACCTTTCAGGGGAGCATTTGCAAACTTTTGGCACCATTTTTGAGTGAATTGCCAAAAGTCAGATTTTTGCTGAAATTCTGACCCCGGGGCTTAGGGATTTTTTTTTAAAAAAAAAATTCCGCCGGGTAAGTTCCTGAGGGCTGATTTCTTGTCCTGAGATAAAAAGCCTTCTGTTTCGACTGCCAAACCTTTCAGGGGAGCATTTGCAAGCTTCTGGCACCATTTTTGAGTGAATTGCCAAAAGTCAGATTTTTGCTGAAATTGTGACCCCGGGGCTTAGGGATTTTTTCAAAAAAAAAAAATCCGCCAGGTAAGTTGCTGAGGGCTGATTTCTTGTTCTGTGATAAAAAGCCTTCTGTTTTGACTGCCAAACCTTTCAGGGGAGCATTTGCAAGCATTTGGCACCATTTTTGAGTGAATTTCCAAAAGTCAGATATTTGCTGAAATTGTGACCCCGATTCGGCCGGTTTATTTGTGGAGGGCTGATTTCTTGTCCTGTGATAAAAAGCCTTCTTTTTCGACAGCCAAACCTTTCAGGGGAGCATTTGCAAGCTTTTGGCACCATTTTTGAGTGAATTGCCTAAAGTCAGATTTTTGCTGAAATTGTGACCCCGGGGCTTAGGGATTTTTTTTTAAAAAAAAAAATCCGCCGGGTAAGTTGCTGAGGGCTGATTTCTTGTCCTGTGATAAAAAGCCTTCTGTATCGACTGCCAAACCTTTCAGGGGAGCTTTTGCAAGCTTTTGGCACCATTTTTGAGTGAATTGCCAAAAGTCAGATTTTTGCTGAAATTGTGACCCCGGGGCTTAGGGATTTTTTCAAAAAAAAAAAAAAATTCCGCCGGGTAAGTTGCTGAGGGCTGATTTCTTGTCCTGTGATAAAAAGCCTTCTGTTTCGACTGCCAAACCTTTCAGGAGAGCATTTGCAAGCTTCTGGCACCATTTTTGAGTGAATTGCCAAAAGTCAGATTTTTGCTGAAATTGTGACCCCGGGGCTTAGGGATTTTTTTTAAAAAAACAATTTCTGCCGGGTAAGTTGCTGAGGGCTGATTTCTTGTCCTGTGAAAAAAGCCTTCTGTTTTGACTGCCAAACCTTTCAGAGGAGCATTTGCAAACTTTTGGCACCATTTTTGAGTGAATTGCCTAAAGTCAGATATTTGCTGAAATTGTGACCCCGATTCGGCCGGTTTATTTGTGGAGGGCTGATTTCTTGTCCTATGATAAAAAGCCTTCTTTTTCGACAGCCAAACCTTTCAGGGGAGCATTTGCAAGCTTTTGGCACCATTTTTGAGTGAATTGCCAAAAGTCAGATTTTTGCTGAAATTGTGACCCCGGGGCTTAGGGATTTTTTCAAAAAAAAAATTCCGCCGGGTAAGTTGCTGAGGGCTGATTTCTTGTCCTGTGATAAAAATCCTTCTGTTTCGACTGCCAAACCTTTCAGGGGAGCATTTGCAAGCTTTTGGCACCATTTTTGAGTGAATTGCCAAAAGTCAGATTTTTGCTGAAATTGGGACCCCGGGGCTTAGGGATTTAAAAAAAAAAAAAACAATTTCTGCCGGGTAAGTTGCTGAGGGCTGATTTATTATCCTGTGAAAAAAGCCTTCTGTTTTGACTGCCAAACCTTTCAGGGGAGCATTTGCAAACTTTTGGCACCATTTTTGAGTGAATTGCCTAAAGTCAGATTTTTGCTGAAATTGTGACCCCAGGGCTTAGGGATTTTTTAAAAAAAAAAAAATCCGCCGGGTAAGTTGCTGAGGGCTGATTTCTTGTCCTGTGATAAAAAGCCTTCTGTATCGACTGCCAAACCTTTCAGGGGAGCTTTTGCAAGCTTTTGGCACCATTTTTGAGTGAATTGCCAAAAGTCAGATTTTTGCTGAAATTGTGACCCCGGGGCTTAGGGATTTTTTCAAAAAAAAAAAAAAATTCCGCCGGGTAAGTTGCTGAGGGCTGATTTCTTGTCCTGTGATAAAAAGCCTTCTGTTTCGACTGCCAAACCTTTCAGGAGAGCATTTGCAAGCTTCTGGCACCATTTTTGAGTGAATTGCCAAAAGTCAGATTTTTGCTGAAATTGTGACCCCAGGGCTTAGGGATTTTTTCAAAAAAATAATTCCGCCGGGTAAGTTGCTGAGAGCTGATTTCTTGTCCTGTGATAAAAAGCCTTCTGTTTTGACTGCCAAACCTTTCAGGGGAGCATTTGCAAGCATTTGGCACCATTTTTGAGTGAATTGCCAAAAGTCAGATATTTGCTGAAATTGTGACCCCAATTCGGCCGGTTTATTTGTCGAGGGCTGATTTCTTGTCCTGTGATAAAAACCCTTCTGTTTTGACTGCCAAACCTTTCAGGGGAGCATTTGCAAGCTTTTGGCACCATTTTTGAGTGAATTGCCAAAAGTCAGATTTTTGCTGAAATTGTGACCCCCGGGCTTAGGGATTTTTTCAAAAAAAAAAAAAAATCCGCC